>NC_068422.1:43614611-43914611 GCF_023373465.1 Oncorhynchus keta | reverse complement strand
GATCACCTGATTTCTAAATGGAATCTCCTGAGCAAACAACAGAAAGCTGCTGTAAAGGAAACGCTACGGGAGCGTGACAAGCATTTGCTTCTCTGCGTCGCCTGCCGTTGACTTTCCCACCATCCATAAGTGCCAACGCTTTGCTCCAAAAGTCTAAGCTTTTCACAGATTCAAAACCCTTAGAGAGAGCACGGCATGTCTATCTGTGGAAATCTAAAGTTCTCTAAAGCCAGTGGAATTCCCTCGCTAACTCATACCTGATGCTAAGGGATGTCCCTCCCTGAATTTGAGGTTTGTTACACAACCACAGTGGAGCCCACTGCTGTCCTGTCCAATCCCCTGTTGGCTCTGAGAGCCCACCACTGCTGCACTAGCCCAAGCCCGTCCAATAGGAACAAGAGCAGGCCCTGTCCAATCAGATCCCTGATGCCTCCCAGACTCTTAATCCCCTCAGCAGGGGAGGAATCCTGCACGCCTCACCGGGGGTTACGGGAAGAAGATGAAGAAAGAAAGAGAGAGGGGGAAGCGAGACGGACAGAGAGGGAGCCAGAGAAAGAGAGTATGTGATAGACCGTGGGATAAGGGAGAGAAGGTGGGATAGAGACAGAGAGCGACAGAGAGAGAGAGAGATAGAAAGAAAGAGTGTGTGTGTGTGAGAGAGCACCAGGCCCATCACTTTGAGGAATGTACGCTTGCCCAGGTCGGGCTGAGATGCTGGGTGTCAGCGGAACAAACGCGGGAGGCTCCCTGGCATACCATCTTCCATCTGGCACCCTGCCTGAGCAGCCCAAGGGGAACGGAGGTCCAGGGCCCAACCCCACCTGTTCAGTGTCTAACTCGGCCTCACAGCGCCCACGCCATGGTCCTGCTGCCACGTCCACACACCACCGAGCTGAATTATAGACAGGCCTGTCAGTCTCTGTTAACCTGAACTTCCATCTTCTCTCTCTGTTCCCCCTGTCCCAGACACTACCTATGTGCAGTATCCCTTTACCTAAAAATGCCTCTCATCGACTCGCATATCATTCCATCCAAACAATGCTTGACTATCTTCCCACCAATCACAATCCACCCAAAATAGTCACCCTATACCTGACAGTACTTCATTAGTTTCTACAGTCGTGGAAAAGCTATTTAAACTTTTCCATAAGAATTTCAAACTAAAACACCGTTTCAATCAATTGAAACATCAATCATGATCCACCCAATTGCCACCCTATACTGTGCACCGATACATTTCTGCAGCGATAGAAACAGCTATCCAAACTTTCCCATGGGTATTGAAACTAAAACATGGCTTCAATTTAAACTCAAACAATATTAGTAGAGATATAGTGAGCGTGGTCAGGCATGTGTCATGTCTCAGCGAGCAGCAAGTCTGGAGCATCTGTTTCAGCACTAGTACGCAGCGAAACAGCTTCATAGCAATCAAACAGCATTGATCGTGACTCCAAATGTCAATATAACTGACCTCTGACAGTTTCTGCAAGGCAAAGGACTCTTCCAGGACTCCTCCAGCACAGTGAGAACCAATGACTCTTAGCGGTGTATGCCTCCTCGGGCATCAATAGACATTCTGTATGTGATGAAACCCTATCATGGTCACAACATTTTAAAGGACTTTAGTTTTTTTTGTAAAGTTTTTTTTTTACAGCTGGTGTATAAGATGGTTGCCGGGAGAAGTAGTAAAAAAGTGCTCAGGCGGTTTGAAGACAATGTTCTGACACTGCTGCCTGAGATTTCAGAAGTACAAAAGCTGTGAGGATGAACTATAAAACGAATAGATGTGCCGTGATTCACAATTGCCAACAACAATCACAACCTGACTGTAAAAAGGCAATGTGTCAAATACACATGATTTAAGCGGCCCAAAAAGGTTTTGAATTGGCCTATAAATTCAGATTGATTACTAGGCTACATTCCCAAAATGGTAACCTTCCAGAGCTTTGTCACTATGGACACTATGGACAAACATTCTGGCTGGGGGTTGGAAAATACCTGAATTGAGATCGAAACATCCCAAAGAGAGGAGGATGCCATCTTGAGAAGAATCTTAAGATGAGAAGTTGCTAGTAATGCTCCTCATGACAACCATAAGGAGGCTGTCAGCCACACACACACACATTAAAAGCTCCAGATTTCAAAAAGTCCTGACTGAGGCAGAAAGAAGCCAGAGGTTTCATAACACCAGACCATCTGCACTGCAGCAGCTTTACAGGATGGCACCTGGATGAGTGGTAAACCCATTATAACTCCATCACTTATTGACAGAACCCCTTTTGGGCCTGAATGCCAAAACATTAAAATATACAGTTGCTCCAAATCGATCTATTGATCATACCCCACCGGACCATGAGACAGACATCCATGTGTCTACGTCAATGGTAAAAACATACAGTTGAGAATAATATAATTTAAAATCTTCAATTATACTGTTGTCAAACTATTTGACAATTTATTGGAGGAAAACATACAAATATTAGGGCTGACCCCAATTAGTCGGCTGGTCGATTGTTTGGTCGTTAGGCTGTTGGTCAACCTTGATTGTTTTAGTCGAGCAGTAACAAATACATACAGTTGAAGTCAGAAGTTTACATACACTTAGGTTGGAGTCATGAAAACTCATTTTTCAACCACTCCACAAATTTCTTGTTAACAAACTATAGTTTTGGCAAGTCGGTTAGGACATCTACTTTGTGCATGACACAAGTCATTTTTCCAACAATTGTTTACAGACAGATTATTTCACTTATTCACTGTATCACAATTCCAGTGGGTCAAAAGTTTACGTACACTAAGTGGACTTTGAGGCTATTTGCGCAAGGGTTAAGAAGCAGTGCTTTACTTGGGCTGGAGCTCACTGGAGTTGAGTACCGGCACCTCAAATGTTCTACTGCTTGAGCTCTTGTTCCTCTTATAGAATATTAGCTCAAAAGTATTGTGGAGCTCCTGCTCCTAAATATAAAGAGTACTAACACCCAAAATGAGTACCACAATCTATTTCAGTCCAAGTCAGTCCAAATTAGCCTATCAGAAGCTTCTAAAGTCATGACATAATTTTCTGGAATTTTCCAAGCTGTTTAAAGGCACAGTCAACTTAGTGTATGTAAACTGTGGAAAGCTACCCGAAATGTTTGATCCAAGTTAAACAATTTAGAAATGTCCTTGTTTTTGAAAGAAAAGCAAAAAATGTGTCCATTAAAATAACATCAAATTGATCAGAAATAAAGTGTAGACATTGTTAATGTTGTAAATGACTATTGTAGCTGGAAACTGCAAAAAATGTTATGGAATATCTACAGTGGGGCAAAAAAGGTATTTAGTCAGCCACCAATTGTGCAAGTTCTCCAACTTAAAAAGATGAGAGAGGCCTGTAATGTTCATCATTGGTACACTTCAACTATGACAGACAAATTGAGAAAAAAAATCCAGAAAATCACATTGTAGGATTTTTTATGAATTTATTTGCAAATTATGGTGGAAAATAAAAAAATTCTTTGCAACTCTGCCTAGTAGGCCATGATCCCGGAGTCGCCTCTTCACTATTGACGTTGAGACTGGTGTTTTGCGGGTACTATTTAATGAAGCTGCCAGTTGAGGACTTGTGAGGCGTCTGAAGTCAAATCTAGCTCTGTATCACATCGGAATGCACCTCCCAAATGTTTTAACAATGCTGAGGGCTTTGTATAGCTCCGCATTGACATGATTGGTTGACGGTACGTGGGGGCGGTACATCCTGTATAAACATAAACTCACTTCCTTGACAACATCTATGCATTGCTCCGTGAAGTGCAAGAAGTATGAATGCCCTCACTTCTGCCCAGGCCATATCACCGTAAATGCTGCAAGGCCAATGCAGATGTCAGATTGACTAGATGCACAATGCACTTCTCTCTCCAAAATGCGCTCTCTCCCACCAATTTGTGCGCATACATTGTTTCATAACTTCATTGTGTGAATGGTTTGCCTTTGAATGTTAGTGTCTATCCAATTCCCCATTACATATATCACCAGTAGTACATTTTCTGTTAATTCCTATCATTTCTAATCTACAATGTTTGTTACTTTGGTTACGGTCATTTTTTTTAATGCATTCAATATTATTCCAGTCTTCTTCTTCTCATTGTCAGAGTGGACACATTGTTTGCGGAATGCAGAACCTGTGCTACACTTGTGAGAAACAAGTTTTGCTTTATTTAAGTCCATTTACGAGTTGTGTCAATTTATTAATTGTCTTTTGTTTGGAGCGCTCCTTTCAATGTTGAGTCTATAGGCTACCTGGCCTGCACGCAAATGTAGGCATATAAATGTGCCCATTTGGGGGCCTGATAGTATTTCTGATTGCCTTAACACACCACCAGTGATGACCTGTGGAGCTTCTCAAAGTAATCATTTCTTCATCTAAAACATCAAGCAAACAGTATATTTTTTACATCCATTGAGAATTACGATAGTTCCTCAATATATAAGAGGAACAAGAGCTCAAGCAGTAGAACATTTGAGGTGCCGGTACTCAACTCCAGTGAGCTCCAGCCCAAGTTAAGCACGGCTTCTTATCCCTTGCGCAAATAGCCTACAGCTGTGCCTGCATTAAGCTCACTGGCGCTGGAAACTGAGGGCCCAGAATATTTTATACGTTGCAAGTTCGCAAGCTTTGGGCCGGATCCAAGTTAATAGTTGCAGACAGATGTGTAGCCAATGTCATTTATAGCAAATCTACTTAGTAACAGTAACTTCAGGACAGTAATGGCAGAATATGCGAAAGCCAGCAGGAGTGGGAGGAGTGGGAGGAGAATAGTTGGGTCAGGTCAAGTTTATTTTCTTCTGGTTATCTATATCTCTGGCACCCTCTTGAGGCATCAAACCGTAAGCTTAAAGCATCAGACAAACTCAATGCACAAAGTTGATTTTAAAACACATGTCTTTATATATGGAAAAATACACGTTAAATCATTTCCAGCAATCGATTGGTTGAAAGAACAGATGACTTGCAATCAACCAAGATTTGTATTTATTTGGGGACAGCCCTAAAAATGATATGTGTCGTGCCCGCCATCGGTTGAGTCACAACATGCTCCTGAATACAGGGTGGGGTTCATGTTTTACATTTTTGGCTGATGAATGTACTAAAATGGGAATCAAATGGACATTTTGACTGTTAAATGATACCACAAAGATGGTTGGAGGTCCACACATCAGAGAATGTTTACTTGAATGGGAATATCTGTTTTAAAAATACTGTCAAGCCTCCATAGGAAACCTATTGAAATCATAGAAATACAGAAAATAGAATATACACATCTTTGTGGAAGTAATTAGAAAAAGTTCAAATGTCAATTCAATTTAAATGGCGTACCAGCGAAAACTGCAGTGGTCTGAAGGGATAGGTCCATTTTATGATTTCAATTTCTACCCACCCTGTAAAAAAAAGCATGTTGTGTTTCAACCGATGACGGACACAACACAACACGTTTGAAGATAATTGAAGCTAAAGGTTGAAAATATATATTTCAAGAAATTATTAAATAGGTTGTCAACCCTGTTTGTAAGCTTTTAAATGATGTTAAACTCAACTGTTTATCTTTTCCAGTGATGAAGACATGGATGTCTCATAGCATACTATGGGTTATGTGGGTTATGCAAAATGGGTCAACTTTGAGCACCTCTATCTCATGAATAATTTGCTATTCAGGTCCACCTAGACTAAAAGAGCTGTGAGTTGGGGTTCAATGTCCGTCAGATAGACAAAATAAAAGTACTACCCATAAATCTATATGCCAGAACATTCTAGCGTTGCACAAAACATTCCAAACATCAGCAACGTAAAAACTAGAAATGGTACTGTGTGTGTGAAATACCCCGGACCTTCAGTTATTTTTCCAGAATTGTTGGAATGTATGATCAGTTTATTTATAAGCCCTCCCTGCTGTGTTGCCACTCTGCGTGACCCTGTCCCTGATAAGGCCTTCAATCTGTCAATCATACCAGCCATCACTTGTGATAAAAAAGGGTTCCAAGGAACTGATCCAAGAGCGAGAGGCAGGAAAGCGTGATGAAAGGCAGAGATAAGCTGGCTGGAAGAGAAGGGAATCGATGATATAACAAAATGAGCACAATTCCAGCCTTAACGCTGCCATGATGACAGCACTCAAGGCAGGATTAGGGAAATTCCACGATAACGGAATTATGCTGAGACTCCGATTTTTCACTTTAAAATATATACGCCAAACAAAAAACATTGATTTCTAAGTTCAACAAACCATAGACACCTTGAGTTTGAACAAAAATCTATTTTGGTTATTGATCTACAGTGAGTGAAGTGGACTTACACCCAATAACAGAATTACGGTAACAGAATTACATCAAGGGTCCCTGATCTGTACTACATCATCATTACGGATATGAATGTCATATTCTTCATGGTGATGTATCCTGAATTGGTCCACAAAGGTAGAACTGCGCAATATCATTATTTGCACGTATGGATATTATAACACTGGCTAATATTGTAATGAACTTTACCCCAAAACAAGGCCAAATCTGAACCAATCATCGACGTCTATGTTTCACAAGTTTGGACATCACAGTACAGAACAGTAGAGCACAGCACATCACAGAAGAGTACAGTATAGTACATTATACTGTACTCTACTCTAGTGTGCTCTACTGTACTCAACTCTAATTTACTCTAAATGTACTGTACTGAACGATACTCTACTCTACTTTTCTTTACTGTACTGTACTCTATGTGCTTCACTGTACTATGTACTATGCTGTCCAAACTTGTGAAACATAGACAAGGATTGGTTCAGATTTTGTCCAAGGCCGGTCCGAACTAGCTCAAAAATCAACCTCTGTGGAAATTGAATTGAAATCAAGGCCAAGGCGGACTGACCAAATTTCAACTACTTTTCAACCTCCATGGACGTCCGGTGTTGGTCAGTGCTCAGTGTGTGCGGATGCTGGTTACAGTAAATGGAAAGAGGGGGGGGCTCATGGGTAGGTAATCGGTAAGAGCCGAGAGAGGTAACACTAACTGGAGAGAGAAGCAGAGAGAGGGGAGGGGGGTGGGGGGGTTGTCCAGACTGTTTTCACACTCCCGCTTTGACCACCAGATGACAGAAAGAACATAACAGTACGCCAGTGGAAGGGAGGACAATAGCAGGTGACCCAACTGTGGCCTGTGACTACTATGATTTTCCATTGCAGCCAATTCAATTGAAGTCATTCCGTTACTGATTTTTCTGTAATTCTGTTAAAGATTTGGAACCTGGAAGCGAAAAGGATTCTTCAAAGGGACCTCCTATGGGGAAGCGGAAGAACCCTTTTGGATTCTATACTGAACAAAAATATAAATGCATCATGCAACAATTTCAACGATTTTACTGAGTTACAGTTCATATAAGGAAATCAGTCAATTGAAATAAATTCATTAGGCCCTAATCTATGGATTCCACATGACTGGGCAGGGGTGCAGCTATGGGTGGGCCTGGAGGGCATAGGCCCACCCACTGGGGAGCCAGGCGCAGCCAAGTAGAATAATTTTTGATTACAGACAGAAATACTCCTCAGTTTCATCAGCTGTCTGGGTGGCTGGTCTCAGTCGATCACGCAGGTGCAGAAGCCGGATGTGGAGGTCCTGGGCTGGAGTGGTTACACGTGGTCTGCGGTTATGAGGCCGGTTGGACGCACTGTCAAATCTTCTAAAACGACGTTGGAGATGGCTTATGGTAGAGAATTTAACATTCAATTCTCTGGCAGCAACTTTGGTAGACATTCCTGGTGGTGAAGTACATACAATATAGCAAGTAAAACACTGGAATGGTAGATTTGCAGTGGAAGAATGTGCAAAGTAGAGATAATAATGGGGTGCAAAGGAGCAAAATAAATAAATACAGTAGGGGGAGAGGTAGGTGTTTAGGCTAAATTATAGATGGGCTATGTACAGGTGCAGTAATCTGTGAGCTGCTCTGACAGCTGGTGCTTAAAGCTACTGAGGGAGATAGACTGTTTCCAGTTTCAGAGATTTTTGTAGTTCGTTCCAGTCATTGGCAGCAGAGAACTGGAAGGAGAGGCGGCCAAAGGAAGAATTGATTTTGGGGGAGCGCGTGCTACAGGTGGGTGCTGCTATGGTGACCAGCGAGCTGAGATAAGGGGGGACTTTACCTAGCAGGGTCTTGTAGATGACCTGGAGCCAGTGGGTTTGGCGACGAGTATGAAGCGAGGGCCAGCCAACGAGAGCGTACAGGTCGCAGTGGTGGGTAGTTTATGGGGCATTGGTGACAAAACAGATGGCACTGTGATAGACTGCATCCAATTTATTGAGTAGGGTATTGGAGGCTATTTTGTAAATGACATCGCCGAAGTCAAGGATCGGTAAGATAGTCAGTTTTACAAGGGTATGTTTGGCAGAATGAGTGAAGGATGCTTTTTAATTTTTTTTATTTTTTTTATTTAACTAGGCAAGTCAGTTAAGAACAAATTCTTATTTTCAATGACGGCCTAGGAACAGTGGGTTAACTGCCTGTTCAGGGGCAGAATGACAGATTTGTACCTTGTCAGCTCGGTTACTAGTCCAATGCTCTAACCACTAGGCTACCCCGCCGCCAATTTGTTGTGAAATAGGAAGCCAATTCGAGATTTAACTTTGGATTGGAGATGTTTGATGTGAGTCTGGAAGGAGAGTTTACAGTCTAACCAGACACCTAGGTATTTGTAGTTGTCCACATATTCTAAGTCAGAACCGTCCAGAGTAGTGATGTTGGACGGGAGGGCAGGTGCAGGCAGTGATCGGTTGAAGAGCATGCATTTAGTTTTACTTGTATTTAAGAGCAATTGGAGGCCACTGAAGGAGAGTTGTATGGCATTGAAGCTCTTCTGGAGGGTTGTTAACACAGTGTCCAAAGAAGGACCAGAAGTTTACAGAATGGTGTCGTCTGCGTAGAGGTGGATCAGAGACTCACCAGCAGCAAGAGCGACATCATTGATGTATACAGAGAAGAGAGTCAGTCCAAGAATTGAACCCTGTGGCACCCCCATAGAGACTGCCAGAGGCATGGACAACAGGCCCTCCGATTTGACACACTGAACTCTATCTGAGAAGTAGTTGGTGAACCAGGCGAGGCAATCATTTGAGAAACCAAGGCTATCGAGTCTGCCGATGAGGATGTGGTGATTGACAGAGTCGAAAGCCTTGGCAAGGTCAATGAATACGGCTGCACAGTATTGTTTCTTATCGATGGCGGTTAAGATATCGTTTCGGACCATGAACGTGGCTGAGGTGCACCCATGACCAGCTCTGAAACCAGATTGCATAGCGGAGAACGTATGGTGGGATTCGAAATGGTCGGTAATTTGTTTGTTGACTTGGCTTTCGAATACCTTAGAAAGGTGAGGTAGGATAGATATAGGTCTGTAGCAGTTTGGGTCAAGAGTGTCCCCCCCTTTGAAGAGGGGGATGACCGCAGCTGTTTTCCAATCTTTGGGAATCTCAGACGACACGAAAGAGAGGTTGAACAGGCTAGTATAGGGGTTGCAACAACTAATTTTAGAAAGAAAGGGTCCAGATTGTCTAGCCCGGCTGATTTGTAGGGTTCCAGATTTTACAGCTCTTTCAGAACATCAGCTGACTGGATTTGGGAGAAGGAGAAATGGGGAAGAATTGGGCGAGTTGCTGTGGGGGGTGCCATGCTGTTGACCGGGGTAGGGGTAAGGC
Organism: Oncorhynchus keta; assembly: GCF_023373465.1. Taxonomy (NCBI): domain Eukaryota; kingdom Metazoa; phylum Chordata; class Actinopteri; order Salmoniformes; family Salmonidae; genus Oncorhynchus; species Oncorhynchus keta. The sequence continues at coordinate 43,904,896 of NC_068422.1, read as the reverse complement.
AGGTGGAAAGCATGGCCAGCCGTAGAAAAATGCTTATTGAAATTCTCAATTATTATTTATTGGTAGTGACAGTGATTCCTATCCTCAGTGCAGTGGGCAGCTGGGAGGAGGTGTTCTTATTCTCCATGGACTTTACAGTGTCCCAGAACTTTTTTGAGTTTGTGTTGCAGGAAGCAAATTTCTGCTTGAAAAAGCTAGCCTTGGCTTTTCTAACTGCCTGTGTATATAGTATGTGTTACTGCAGTTATTTTTAGAGGGCTAAGTTAAGAATAACAGAAAATATAGCTTTTGAGTGTATTTTGCCTAAAGAGAGAATGGGATCATATGTGCATATTAAGCAATCAGGTAGCCTAGCAGAGCCGACTAGGTGAAAAATCTGTCGACGTACCCTTGAACAAAGCACTTAACCCGTAATTGCTCCTGTAAGTCACTCTGGATAAGAGAATCTGCTAAATGACTAAACTGTAAAATATGCAATTAGTACAATTCCTGGTTAGCGTTTTCCTTCTTGTCCTTTGCCCCAGGTCCAATAAGTTGCTTGTTCTCCCGTTGCAGAGTGCAAAGCAAGACCATGGCATTTTCACCGACGCACACAGACACATCCTTCCCAGGTATGTGAACCCTTCTCACTTGGTGGTCTTTTTGTTTTACAGGCCACTGGCCAGGATGGAAATAGTGTCCAGTCCACAGCTGTCCTGCACAATGCAGAGTGCCAATACATCGTGTTGATCACTTTTGGTCACAATTATACAACATTTGCATGCCATTGTAAACAGGGCCAGTGAAGCTCAACACATTCGTTCGCAGGTTTGCATGTCCTTGTTGGACTGTGGAGCGGGTTGATAGGGAGGCGCACGGCACAGATGCTGCTCTCCTATTGGCCTCTCCGGGCCTGGTTCTGTACATTCTATGGAAATGAGAGAGGCAGGAGAGCATGACAAAGTCATCCCAACTGGACAGCTCTGGAGAGAAGTGATATCCCAGCAGAAAAAAAAGAGCCGCTGTCATTTCTCAATTGTCATGAAGTGCATGTGAAAAAGAGATGGCAGAAAGGAGAGAGGGACTGATGGAAGGAAAGCGGGAGGGAGGGAGGGAAGAGGGAGAGAGGCAGAAGGGCTCTGTTGAACCCCAGGACATCTGTTTCCTGAGATGGGATGTCAGGTGATATATTACTCATGTTTGGTAACACTTTATTTGCTCTATAGACCATCTACAGACTATCAGTAACATTTCAACGTACTATCTACCTAACTCTAGCTCTAACCATGACCTACCCTTATCCTAACCCTAAACGTAACCCTTACGCTAACCCTTATTCTAAACCTAAGCCTAACTGTAACCTTAGCAAGCAGTTGCTTATCAACAGATTGTTTGCTGAAAGTACGACCATCTGTAGAGAAACTACAGATGGAAAATCCAGACCATCCAAATAAAGTGTGACCCTCGTGTTTTCCGAACACTTAATCAGAACTACAGACAGTCTGTCTATCGTTAAGAATACGGGGTGCAGCTCAAAGCAACTTTAGGCTGGAAACATGGCGAAATCAGAAAGAGACATATTGTGCAAGTAATTACTGTAATCAAAACAAGCACCACGAGGCAATTGTGAACAGCAGACAAATGCTCAACTCAAGGGATGATTAGGTCACAGGAAGTACTGAGCTGCCACCAGGAAGTAGGCATGCTTTGCTTTGTTTGCATGCTTCAGTCGTGAATCGTGATGGGAAATGGGTTAAGTAATAGTTGTTTTTTTCCTTCCTTCCATCTCAAGCCCTAGAACCCATGAAAGACAGATGGCCAAATACCCAACACACAGGACCATTCGATTGGACAGATTTTCATCTGATGGGGTTTTCAATTTTGAAAAACAATCACAGACAGAGGGAAGCCATGGGCTCCTTCTTTTCCGATATGGAATATCAGAGAGTAATTGTGGAGCTGTCCTTTGGCAAATGGAATGTCCTATTTCAAAAGGAACTGGGTCCTTCAGTGCTAAATTTGGACAGCTTATGATGTGACATGATTTACCCCTGGGATTTATGGGATATTCAATGAGCTGTTCAACGCAGTGTGACTTACATGCTCCCATGTCCCTTTCTTTTCCCAACATTGCTTTAATAGGAGCTACTCAATTCATCTCTTACAACCAATTATTTGTGCAGACAGTCACAGAGCAAACCATTTACTGTGATAGTCAGCCAACGCATGTGATCAGTCTGGATGGGAGCGAGGGAGAAATGAACACAGAAAACTGAGTGGCAAATCTTTTTGTAGAACACATTAACATATTCAAATGAATGAATAAATCCTTGCAAACTGCGGTCTCAACTGTACATAATAGGTTGTGAATTAAATACAGTGCCTTCAAAAACCATTCATATTACTTATTCCACATTTTGTTGTGTTACAGCCTGAATTCAAAATGGATTCAATATTTTTTTCTCTCACCCATCTACACACAATAACCCAGAATGACAAAGTGAAAACATGTGTTTTTAGACCTTTTTTGCAAATGTATAGAAAATTAAATACAGCAAATATTTTCTGCCCATTATTCTTTTCAAAATTCTTCAATCTCTGTCAAATTGGTTGTTGGTCAGGTCTTTCAGGTCTTGCGGTCTACTTTAGTGCCTTGTTGCAAACAGGATGCATGTTTTGGAATATTTGTTATTCCGTACTGACTTCCTTCTTTTCCCTCTGTCAATTAGGTTAGTATTGTGGAGTAACTACAATGCTGTTGATCCAACCAGTCCTCTTATCACAGACATTAAACACTGTAACTGTTTTAAAGTCACCTTTGGCCTCATGGTGAAATCCCTGAGCGGTTTCCTTCCTCTCCGGCAACTGAGTTAGGAAGGACGCCTGTATCTTTGTCGTGACTGGGAGTATTGCCACACCATCCAAAATGTAATTAATAACTTCACCACGCTCAAAGGGATATTTAATGTTTCTTTTTCTACATCTTTTTTTTTTACCCATCTACCAATAGGTGCCCTTCTTTGTGAGGCATTGGAAAACCTCCCGGGTCTTTGCTGTTGAATCTGTGTTTGACTGGGGGACCTTTCAGATGATTGTATGTGTGGGGTACAGAGATGAGAGAGTCATTTAAAAATCATGTTAAACACTTGTGTTGAACACTGAGTGAGTTCATGCAACTTATTATGTGACTTGTTATTAAGCACATTTGTACTCCTGAACCTATTTAGACTTGCCATAACAAAGGGGTTGAATGCGTATTGACTCAAGACATTTCAGCTTTTCATTTTTTTGATTGATTTGGAAAAATGTGGAAAAACATAATTCCACTGACATTACGGGGTAGTGTGTGTAGGCTATATTTAATCCATTTTAAATTCAGGCTATAACACAACAACATGTGGAAGACGTCAAGGGGTGTCATTACTTTCTGAAGGCACTGTAGATGTTCAATGCAGGGTGTTCGGAAACGAGACACTAGAAGGCTGCAATCAATCTAAAGATCCTTTAGACATGTTTCCATTATATCCTGTTTAAAGAGTTAAAGAGTTCCATTCGCATGATAGGAAGCTAATGCTTAAAAAAGGCCAGAAGGTCCGTCCGTAGTCTTAAACTGGGTCATGGGTGTGAGTTACACTCAGATAGGTGTTTACAAACACAGGGGGTCAGTCTCTAGACGCTACATTTGTCCTCCTCTAATGTTTTCCCGTCTCCCATTTCGTACAACTCGACTGGTTCTTATTATGTGCCTTGGTATGCAGGTTTCACTTTCAAACATTTGAGTGAGATATGGGCTCCCTGTGGGAATCGGGCTTTCAGCTTGACCCCCCCCCAGCCTCTGGAATGCACTCCCGGACCACCTGAAGGCACCACAGGCTTTGGGCTACTTTAAAATGAGCCTAAAGACCTTTCTCTTTAGGAAGTCTTTCTGTTGATAGCTGTGTTCTTCGGTGTCCACGCCACATGCAGTGTCAGCGGGGATCTTTGTGTCAGTTGCCCTGTCTAGTTGTGTACATTTTCTTTCTTCTATTTGTGCTTTTAATTTGATTTGTCATTTTATGCACTTTGAGATTATTCTGTATAATGAAAAGCTCTTTACAAATGTAATAAATCATTCATTATTATTATCATCTGTGGGGACTGATGGAAAAGGTTCACTCAAAGACAATGGCCATTTGTGTGTCCCTGCATTGCATGCCTCAAAAACCCAAAAGACCATGATGAGATAAAACTGCAACAAATCAAATCAAATGTATGTATATAGCCCTTTGTACATCAGCTGATATCTCAAAGTGCTGTACAGAAACCCAGCCTAAAACCCCAAACAGCAAGCAATGCAGGTGTAGAAGCACGGTGTTTATTGGTGTTAGAGGTGTAAAGCTAAAGATATTTGTTCGGTCAGTCAGGTATTCACACTGTAGTGCTGAGCGATTAGGTTCGGTTTCTGTTCGATTTGACATTAAATGCACTATACATTATGTGGGTTGTATGCTGTGGCAACACAGACTAAAACAATTAATACAAGTCCCATGATGGTAGTGACTGCCCATTACTGCTTATCACTTATCATCATTTATTCACATGAATTTACTTGAATAAAATATTTCAATTGTGTATATTACATTTGTTTTATTTAAGATGACTTATTATTTACTCATTCCAAGTCATTGCATCTCTATAGAGCTGCTGGCTATGCTGTCTGACAAAATCACAATTGTAGTAGTTCTTCAAAGTAAATAAGGCATACTTTTATGACTGCCGAATACCAACTATCATTCACTTAGATCATGTATTTTCAGGTAGAAATACCTCGCAAAGCAACTGCTTTTTATCCCTCGCGATTGCACATTCTTATGCCTCTTTTACGTCGCAGGCGGATTATGGTCAGGGTAGTTAATTACCAAGTTTTCTGAGCTAAACTATGTTGAATATTGGCCTGTTAGAAACTTCATCTCCCTACCAGATTGCACTGATTTATCTCTAGAGAAACTGTGCATTGTGCGAATTGAGCTCACAGAAAAAAAAGAAAGAAATGGAATTCAAACAATTGAACTGATGTTGGTCAATTATTATTTTTTTTAATGATCTACATTTTGGTTTATCGCTCAGCATTATCACACTGCCAACCAGGGTGGGGTAATAGCTGATAACATGTAATCATTACATGTAATCTGATGATTTAAAAAACGTTTAGCTGTAAGCAGTTATGTAACCAGCAAAATGATTGTAATCAGATTACAGATACATTTGAAAAAGTAAATGACTACTTCTTGGATTACTTTTAAGTTCAGAAAGGATATTGGATACTCTTTGTTTGACTTGAACGAATCTGACCACAACTCAGAGACCACTAGGATGACAGACCAAATGTGTTTGATGGATCCATTTTGTCTTCTTCAAGAGGTGTGTGTGTGTGTGTATGTGTATGTGTGTGTGTGTGTGTGTGTGTGTGTGTGTGTGTGTGTGTGTGTGTGTGTGTGTGTGTGTGTGTGTGTGTGTGTGTGTGTGTGTGTGTGTGTGTGTGTGTGTGTGTGTGTGTGTGTGTGAGAAAGAGAGAGAGAGAGAGAGAGAAGGCGAGAGATACAGAGATAGAGGAAGAGACCTTGTATCACCCCTTCCTCTATCCAAAGCTTGTGTCAAATTCTATCTGCCAGTGTGTGGGGAGCACGGAGCTTCTAACAGGAGGGCAGGAAGCACTCCCCTCCTCCTACAACTGAAAGGCACCATGGCAGACCTCTTATCTAAGGCAACATGGCAGACCCTCTTATCTAAGGCAACATGGCAGACCCTCTTATCTAAGGCAGTATGGTAGACCCTCTTATCTAAGGCAGTATCGTAGACCCTCTTATCTAAGGCAACATGGTAGACCATCTTATCTAAGGCAACATGGTAGAGGTAGACCCTCTTATCTAAGGCAACATGGTAGACCCTCTTATCTAAGGCAGTATGGTAGACCCTCTTATCTAAGGCAACATGGTAGACCCTCTTATCTAAGGCAACATGGTAGACTCTCTTATCTAAGGCAGTATGGTAGACCCTCTTATCTAAGGCAGTATGGTAGACCCTCTTATCTAAGGCAACATGGTAGACCCTCTTATCTAAGGCAGTATGGTAGACCCTCTTATCTAAGGCAGTATGGTAGACCCTCTTATCTAAGGCAATATGGTAGACCCTCTTATCTAAGGCAACATGGTAGACCCTCTTATCTAAGGCAGTATGGTAGACCCTCTTATCTAAGGCAGTATGGTAGATCCTCTTATCTAAGGCAATATGGTAGACCCTCTTATCTAAGGCAACATGGTAGACACTCTTATCTAAGGCAGTATGGTAGACCCTCTTATCTAAGGAAGTATGGTAGACCCTCTTATCTAAGGCAATATGGTAGACCCTCTTATCTAAGGCAACATGGTAGACCATCTTATCTAAGACAACATGGTAGACCCTCTTATCTAAGGCAACATGGTAGACCCTCTTATCTAAGGCAACATGGTAGATAGACCCTCTTATCTAAGGCAGTATGGTAGACCCTCTTATCTAAGGCAATATGGTAGACCCTCTTATCTAAGGCAGTATGGTAGACCCTCTTATCTAAGGCAGTATGGTAGATCCTCTTATCTAAGGCAATATGGTAGACCCTCTTATCTAAGGCAACATGGTAGACACTCTTATCTAAGGCAGTATGGTAGACCCTCTTATCTAAGGAAGTATGGTAGACCCTCTTATCTAAGGCAATATGGTAGACCCTCTTATCTAAGGCAACATGGTAGACCATCTTATCTAAGACAACATGGTAGACCCTCTTATCTAAGGCAACATGGTAGACCCTCTTATCTAAGGCAGTATGGTAGACCCTCTTATCTAAGGCAACATGGTAGATAGACCCTCTTATCTAAGGCAGTATGGTAGACCCTCTTATCTAAGGCAGTATGGTAGACCCTCTTATCTAAGGCAATATGGTAGACCCTCTTATCTAAGGCAGTATGGTAGACCCTCTTATCTAAGGCAACATGGTAGACCCTCTTATCTAAGGCAGTATGGTAGACCCTCTTATCAAGGCAACATGGTAGACCCTCTTATCTAAGGCAGTATGGTAGACCCTCTTATCTAAGGCAGTATGGTAGACCCTTTTATCTAAGGCAACATGGTAGACCCTCTTATCTAAGGCAGTATGGTAGACCCTCTTATCTAAGGCAACATGGTAGACCCTCTTATCTAAGGCAGTATGGTAGACCCTCTTATCTAAGGCAACATGGTAGACCCTCTTATCTAAGGCAACATGGTAGACCCTCTTATCTAAGGCAACATGGTAGACCCTCTTATCTAAGGCAGTATGGTAGACCCTCTTATCTAAGGCAGTATGGTAGACCCTCTTATCTAAGGCAACATGGTAAACCCTCTTATCTAAGGCAGTATGGTAGACCCTCTTATCTAAGGCAACATGGTAGACCCTCTTATCTAAGGCAGTATGGTAGACCCTCTTATCTAAGGCAATATGGTAGACCCTCTTATCTAAGGCAGTTTGGTAGACCCTCTTATCTAAGGCAGTATGGCAGGTAGGTCGGTACTTCAGCTTTCAATAAACCCTTCCTCCCAGGGACGGTGATTTAGGGCTTTTAAATTAAACCCAGAGTACCACAGCTACCAGAAGTGGTTTCTGGGCTGAACTTTAAATGTTAAGATGGTGGGTAAGTGTTTTGAGCTGCATCAAAATTAACATTACAATACAGTACAATAGGCTAAATGATACTTAACAAGTATAAATAGACTGAAATCAAACCATTCTAATACCATACAGCCATATGCACATTTCTAGTTTGCCCATTTAAATGCACAGTGGGTTGCAAACCTTCTGACATACAATAGGCTTGCGCCCAACTCAGAATTTAACTTATTTCCTAGAATCCTTTCTATATACCCATATTCAAACTTTATTTTAAAAAGTATTACTTTTTCAACAAAGTTATGCCTGTTAAGCCGTGTGTAGGCAAAAAAAGAGAGACAATACTAGAGAAGAACTTAATGAAGCCTAGTTAACGCATAACATTTAATTTCAGACAAAAAAAAAGAATGTTTTCACCCCCGGGCTCTCGATGTGCTGTCTCTGCATATTGTTATGGCTTCCAGCAGCAGACAATACAATATCAGCTCCCCCCCATCTGTCTCCTTACTCATAACTGACACTAATATGTAGCTTTGGAGGTATTATCAGTCAGCTAAGCCACATTATTTCTATATGGTTGATTATATGGTAATCCAAAAATAGAGTAAAAACTAATGACAGGTTGTTTGGCTGGGTAATTATGGTGTGAGGCAGCATCTGTTTGACAGTTGTTTATGAGGTCTAAAAGCTTGGCTTAAGTCACAGGCGAGTGAGGCGACTGACTGCCTGGCAGGCACCATATTAAGCTGAGGAAATGCCTTTCCCATTTTCTCAGAAGTACGGTGTGAGTGGGTCCTCCCAGTCAAGCCGTCAGTGACTGGGTAGCATTTGCCATGGAAGGCAATGGTAAGCATTTTCTCAAGCCACTTGTGTGCTTGTTCAAGTTGAATCCTTCTGGATAAGAGAGTGGACGAGAGCCTCCCACCCACTATGTCAAGTAAAGGGTCTATGAGTACACTAATGAGAAGCTGGTTAACCAGGCATTTCATAAGACTCTAGCCTACTTCGCCAGTCATTTACTTAACGTCCTTGTTGGTGTGGTGAATTTTAAGACAACTAAATAATGGATCGTTTTACTGTAGAACTAATTCATTGTTGTTATTGTTGTATGGGACTTAGGGATGAAACGGTTACCGGTTTCACGATAAACCTCTGTAAAATTCCCGACGATTAGTTTGACCATTTCAAATTTGAAATATCACTAACGAAAAACACGGTAAATTAGTGTCCAGCATCAACCAAAGTTAGCAACTGTCTGACGCGGGTGCAGCGTTCAACGTGGGTTTTTGTTTTGTGTGAAAACATGGCGGAAGGCAGTGGCAGCGCTCGGGAGATTTTTCAGCCTTCTAAAGAGGACTAAATCTGAAGTGTGGTCGTATTTTGGGTTTTACCAGAGTGCTGAGGGAAACTTAATCGAAGACAGTCACCCTGTCTGCAGAACAGGCACACAAAAAAAAATGCGAAAGGGGGCAACATTTCAACTCTCTTGAGTCACCTTCGTGACCACCACCCACTACTTTATAGCGAATGCAAGGTAAGTTAACGTTTAGCTCAATGCATGATGTGGGGACTTCGGAATGGGGGAAAATGTCATGTTTTGTCTGTCTAACTTGCTAATAGCTTGTCTATAATGTAAACTGAAGCTTTCAGTGTTACCTACTGTTGTAAAAACACTACGCGTTGTTCTGCTGATGTATGGGTCGTGTGTCTGCAGACTCTATTCATCCATTGCACAGGATAACACGTTATGGAGTTTAATCACCAACCAACATATTTTGTTCATTTAAAATCCGGCAGAAGTCGACTTGTTTGTAAAAGTGAGAAATACTATAGACTCCTGTATGTCAATTGTTGGGCTCATTGCAATTACTATCACTGTCTTCTTAAGACTAATTTATATTTACGTCAATTGTGCATGGGGTCATTGCATATACTCAAACTCAACACAGACGATTGTGTGTGTAAGTGAATATTAATAATAATAATAATTATAATGTAACAACACCAATAATAATAATAATACATTTGTTATTCCCTAGTTTAGAGTGGGCGTGCAGCAGACAAACCCAGTGATGCTACTGGTCCCTCCTCGTCTACGGTTGTGACACAGACACTCCGGCATTTAAAAAAGGCAGGCTGCGTATGCACCCACATCAAAAAAAATGCTCAAGACCTCACTGCAGCCCTTTTATATTACATTGCAAAGGACATGATGCCATTTCAAATTGTTGAGAGGCCTGTCTTTCTGTGGCTGATGGAGGTTGCTGTGCCTCACTACAATGTGAGTGCTGATAATTTAATTATTATTTTTTTTTCATTTGATTTGCTTACTTAAAGTTGTGTTCATTTAGACCTGCACTAGGGAAACGTTTCCCTCTCATGGCCACATGGTGCCATCTTTAATGTTCTTATTTTAATGTATATGCGCACAAAGTGCATAGTGCTGCTAATTTGATTTGTTTGTTGGTTTTCAATATAAAACTCGATGATATGATTTCAGTGCACGTATCAAAACCTTTTGAACATTTAACCGTGGTCATTTGGGTCACTATAGTCGTGATGCGATATTTTCATACAGTTTCATCTCTAAATTGGGTCTAAATGAACATTTATGATTACGGTATTGCATCAGTAGAGGGATTAGTCTAGAACAAAGGCTGATTATAATGAGATCTATCAAATAGTTTTATATCGCTGACAGCTTGGAAATTGGACTATAACCCTGTGAAAATGACCCTGAGAATGTGGTTATGAGAAGACAAAAATATGGGAAGCAGACTGAGTGGAAAACATTACCACACTGAAATATTTAGAGATACACTTAGAGCATGAAGTTCTGGGGACATACTCGGTGTGTATATCATGCTACATTAAAGTTATTGCTTCCCCCTCTGTCATGTCAAGTGAGGATAGTGAGAGAGTGAGAGAGTGAGAGAGCGAGAGGAGAGAGAGAGAGAGAGAGAGAGAGAGAGAGAGAGCGAGAGAGAGAGCGAGAGAGCGAGAGAGCGAGAGAGAGAGGACGAGAGGAAGTTGTGTTGCACTATAGTTTCCTTAGGGTGCCACACAGGACTTGTCTATTACTGTCAATTGATGTCGGTAATCGCTGCTCCTCCCCTGAAAACTCACAGCAGTCTGTGGCTCTATGCAGAGTGATGAGATCAACCTCCACTCTACCACACTGAATACCTGTTGTCAACAGACACATCCCACCCTGCAGCCCACACATAACAAGACCAACACAAACACTTCAGACCTAAGCGGGAAAAAAACGAAAAAGACAAAACATACATTTTTGTGTCTACGTGTGTGCCCCTACCTGCAGTGCGCTGTTGAGGAAGCAGCTGTTCTGGCCCGGCTCGTTGCTGAGTCCTTTACTGGGGGCGATGGACGTCATAGTGCGTGGGGTAAATATCCCCTGCAGCCCGCCGCTTCCGGACGCAAAGTAGTTCCTCTTCCAAGACATGGTCCTGGCTGTGAGTCACCTCTCCCCCCGGATCAACACTCAACAGTCCGCCCCCGTGACAAAACACACAGGGCCATCTTTGCAGAGTGGCAGAACAAAAAACGGAGAGTGAAAACCAGTGGGTGTGTAAAAAGGGGTCGTGGGACAGTTTTCAAATGGTTTGCTTTGTCTGATGGAGTCCAGAGACTCTAATGTCCCTATCGTAATATCAGGCAGCTTGTGTCCAGTCTTCAACACTCCTCCTCTGCCTTTCACACTCCCAGACGTTTGACAATAGGGGGCCCTGGTGACAGTAGTAGTTGTTGTTTCTGCTGCATGTGTGTCGACCTTAACTGGTGTGTCCTGCACAGCCAAGTACAGCCGGGTCCTAGCTCCTCGACGACAGAAGCTCTCTACAGATGGGGGAGAGAAGTGAAAGGTCAGGGTTATCTTCCCTCCCGCTCTCCTGAATGTCTGAATGAAGCGGAGCTTCCCAGTTCTGCAGCAAATCTGAAGGGGGACAAGAAAAGATAAGTTTATGAGTGGGCTCCCCCCGTCGCCTATTCCAACCACCTCCCCTCACTGGCTTTGTCACCCTTCTGCACTAAAGTCACAATATAATGAGATACAGTCAGGTCCAAAATGATTGTCACCCTTGATAAAGATGAGCAAAAAAGACTCTATAAAGTATATATTTTTAAAAACGGGTCAAAATGATTGGCATCCCTGTTTTTAATACTCTAGCACCCTTCCCTTGAGAGGATAAAAACACTGAGCCTTTTTCTCAAATGTTTTATGATATTGGAGAACACTTTGGGAAGGACAGAATCTTTCCAGATCCTTTATATTTCGTCTGCGCTAATGGACTGCTGGACTTTTTGTCCTGGTACTTAGTAAAACTCACGATGCTGATGACCTTAACAAGGGCCCCTGGACCAGTGGAAGCCAAACAGCCCCATAGCATCAAAGATCCACCACCATATTTTACAGTGGGTATGAGGTATCTGTTTTCCGACACCAAACCCACCACTTACGTTGTATCACTTGTTAAACAGAATGTCTTTATATGTGCGATTGTATCAGTAGAAAATAATATCATTCAACTTTTTTTTGTTGCATACAATACAGCTCAGTGTTTGTATGATTTATTTCATACAGTATGCTCATCTTTATCAACGGTGCCAATAATTTTGGACCTGGTTGTATATTTACGATCAAGTCCCTCTCTCCAAGTCAGAGACCCATTTTTCCTCCAGTGCTGTCCTTGCCCTGCCTCTGTATTCACCCCCTCAATGTCCACAGGCCGTATGCAGATGTCTCCCCTGTCCCCATGGTGGAAGGGTAGTAGATTTCCTGACAGTCATCCCATTTGCGGAGAGTTAAAGTGGGAGAATAGGAACGGCTCAGTCAAAGCCCACTGGGGATCCGCACGCTTTCTGCACATGTGCCTGGGACACCCATCCTCTTTTCACTCCAGCACACAGCACACACACACACACACACACACACACACACACACACACACACACACACACACACACACACACACACACACACACACACACACACACACACACACACACACACACACACACTCACTCTAATCAGACTTCCACAGACAGGCTAAAGACAGCTGTGCGCCGTCTGCGCGGTGGACGGCCACACGCGTGATAGTGATGGTGAGGATGACAACGTAAGAGAGAGTGGTAATTCCACAGTGGTTGCAAAAAAAGCCTTGTTATCATTGTCATACAGGTGAATATGATACATCTCAGCTTAAGTCCCATTGTCCTTGATGAGACGGAAGACAAGTTATGGGGCTTTACATTAGGTGATCTTATTCAGCCATCTATTCAAATGCAATCAATCACTTCAGTAACACTGTATGAAAACACCCACACTCTGAGCAGCCACATAAAAGGTGATGATAATATAGGATTTTAGCACGCTGCATAAGATATTGCTGTTATGAAACCCTAATGCCCATGGTAACATTTATGATACTATGCAACATTTATGAGGTTTGGTGGCTGAAAATCTGAGCTCTTGGTGGTTTTTACAGATGTAGGATCTTCATTTCATCACCCTGTTGTTGCAGAAAATGTCCGGCACAGTAGGAAACACAAACTAGTAGTGTATTCCAGGTTAAAAAAAGACTTCCAAAGTTTGTAATTTCCACTTTAAAATGTCTCTTGATTTGCCAAAAAATGGACCAACCCCTACAAAAATCTCCATGAATTATAATCCACAAAGTAATTAACATTTCCTGTTACTGCAGGATTATTGTCCGGGTGTGAGAAACTGGTCAAATTAACATCCTATATCTGTAATTAGGCTCTTTCTCACAAGTCCTTCCATATCCACCATCATCACAATGTGCTTTTAATGCTCCGACTTGAGGGCAGAGCATTGAGTGAGATAAATGGGAGAGATAAAGAAGGAGTGAGAGAACAATGAAAGAGGTAATAAGGCTGAGGTACAGAGGAGTGCAAGAGTCAGTACATTCCTTTCCAATCACTTTGTCTTTGTTGCTGTGATGAACCGAGCCTCCTCTTCCGCTCCTCTTCCTCTCTTCTCTCTTCCGGGTGTGTTTACACAGCACTCAGTCACAGTCTGACCTGTACTCATGATGTCACCAGACCACAGTCTGTCTGTGTTTGCTCTTTTACAGCCCGGACCCGAGGCACTGACTGGCAGGATCAACCAATCTGTAGTGTACAGACTATCTGACTCTCGCAGACAAAGTTTAGAGTTTTGTGTTTACAGAGAAACATCAATATTCACGAATGAGTCATTCATAAACTATTACTGTTAAATGTGGGAGGAAATGTCCGCCTTCCACACACTAAATGAATATGCTTTACCGACACATTTCTTTTGTGTGACTGTGTCAGCAAGTAAAGATAAAATCACCATTGCTTATTGAAAAGGATAGACTTGGTGATCTTAAAGAAATTCTGAGAGCAAGACTAAGGCATGTGTATGTGTCTCACAGGAGATTGGTGGCACCTTAATTGGGGAGGACGGGGCTCGTGGTAATGGCTGGAGCGGAATCAATGTAATGGTATCAAACGCATCAAACACTTGGTTTCCAAGTGTTTGATGCCATTCCCTTCACTCTGTTCCAGCCATTATTATGGTGTGTTGTCTACTCTGCACATCCATGTCTGCGTAAGAAGTGCTTGTTTACTACAAGGAGGAGGATCAACAGCCCATACACCCCTCCTGTCCTCTCTATCCCACAAGCCAAGTAAATGCTGCTGAAAGAATCCAAAACAGTTCCCCTGCCAGACAAAAACAACACTTTCAGCGCTTGTGGTGGGAGTAAGTGTAGGCCAGAGCTGAAGGTCAGACAGACACACAGACTGTCTGGCTGGGCTGAGGGCTTGTGTAGGCGTTTCCCAATAGGTGGGCGGTTGTGCAGCAGGCTAATCACCAGCGCAGGGAGGAGAGGGTTCAAAGGGAGGCTTAGCCATTTCCTGTAATGAATGAGGTGGCTTGTTATCAGCAATGCTGGGTGCGAGTGTGTAGGACGGCTGGGGGTGCTCTAATAGGTGGAGTGTTGTGTCGTTATCGTCCCAGCTGGGTGTTCCACACCAAGGGAGAGGTTAAGGGGGTTCGTAACATGCTATACAGCTAACTACCGTTTTGTCTGCGGGGTGGGCGAGAGAGTTCAGTTAAGAGGCAGGTCATGCGGGTGGATTATCCTGATCAGACAATGCGTAGGATTAGTCTGTCCCGTTGTTCAGGGATCTGTCTGGTCCTGGGAGGGAAGAAGACCTGACTAGTCTAGCCGCTACGCTGACATGAAGCCCATATTAGCTTCACCACAGACACATGTCTGCTGGGCTGTAGGAGGCTCCCTCAGCATGGCCCATGGCCACTGTGTTTCTGCAGTGGTACACAACACCTCATGGCCAGGGACAGCCCCAGGGAGCCAGTAAACATGCAGCTAGTCTCAGATACTCATGGAATAAGATCAGATTCCCTCCGTCCATGCTGCCTGCACATGAGCTCATTACAGACCGCTCAGATAAAATGTTCTCAAAAAGCCATCATTGTCACAGAAGTGACCACAAGAGCTAAATGATTCCTAACCAGTAGGCTAATTGGGACACTAGATTGGGATATGTAGTGTATATTGTGAAACTACACTGCAAGCATAGCCCTAGCAGTCCGTAGGTGTAATTCCTCATGAAACCAGGGGGGGAAAATACCATTATTTGGGGGGATTTTCACAACATTTAACCCATAGAATGGTCCTTTGGATAAACGATTGTTGACAGATATTTGACATTTGTAGGTACTGAATACAAATATAAAAGCAGAATGTAAAGTGTTGGTCCCATGTTTCATGAGCTGAAATAAAAGATCCCAGAAATGTTACAAATGCACAAAAAGCTTATTTCTCAAAAATGTTGTGCACAAATTTGTTTCCATCCCTGTTAGTGAGCATTTCTCCTTTGACAAGATAATCCGTTCCCCTGACAGGTGTGGCATATCAAGAAGCTGATTAAACAGCATGACCAACTGGCCTCACAACCGCAGACCACGTGTAACCACACCAGCCCAGGACCTCCACATCCTTCTTCTTCACCTGCAGGATCGATTGAGGCCAGCCACCCAGACAGTTGATGAAACTGAGGAGTATTTCTGTCTGTAATAAAGCCCATTTGTGGGGGAGAAATCATTCTGATTGGCTGGGCCTGGCTCCCCAGTGGTTAAGACTGGCTCCCCAGTGGGTTGGCCTATGCCTTCCAAGGCCCACCCATAGCTGCTCCCCTGCCCAGTCATGTGAAATCCATAGATTATCGCCTAATTTATTTATTTCAACTGACTGATTTCCTTATATGAACTGTAACTCAGTAAAATTGTTGAAATTGTTTCATGTTGCGTTTATATTTTTGTTCAGTATAAAACATAATTGAGAAATAATTCATTAAAATGGGCATATTTATGATATTTTGGCCTTACCCATGCCTCATTTAAGACTCCATAATGTTTCATATGTAGGTGCTACAATGGAAAAATTGGTGTCATATGAAGCGTTTACCGCTTCCTCAGAAATATGAGTGGTATTTTGATTTCCCCTCCCCCAAAGAAATATTTGGGAAATTTTTCAATATTTTGTTGAGCATAATATACTCTATGGCATATCAAAGTCCCAGAGTGGGATCTCTGTAGTCAGAGTAAGATTAGCCTACATGCCTTTGAGTAGGCCTACATACGAACGATTAGGAGAATCAAAAGCAGAAAAGGGAATCAATACCCATAAATCTGCATAAAAATGAATCATGGTCCTTCTTAAGAAAGATCCATTCTAATGCAAACCACACAGGATGAAGCTGGACATTTGTGGCAGTGTGACACTGACTTGGCAGTGCACACAGTGTGACCCGCCAAATTTTGATTCATTTAAATGAACTCCGTGAGGCAAAATGACTGAGCTGAGTGCTAGAGAGACAGAATACCACCTGAAGACATTAATGGGCCATTCAACAGTCATTTCACCCATTCTGTCTACCATACATCACACACATAAAGCGGGAAAAGACTTCTTCAAAGATTCCCCATGAAATGAAAACAGCTTTATGTCCCAGGGAAAGACCACTCGGGTGCTTGAAAAGTATCAACAAGAGTGAAAAGCTGGTTAAAGCTTAAAGAGCGTTACACTTCCTCGAACCCTATACTGCCTAGGATTAAGAAAATGAAGCCTGAGGAGACTCTTTGTTGCAATTCAAGCTTAAAAGGGCAGTGCAGTCAAACACGTAATTTTACTGATTTATAAATGATATTTCCACACTATGAGGTCAAAATAACACAAAGAAATTGTGAACATTATGATAATACCCTTTTAGTGCAAGAGCTTAAAATATATAAACTCAGCAAAAAAAAGAAACGTCCTCACTGTCAACTGCGTTGATTTTCAGCAAACTTAACATGTGCAAATATTTGTATGAACATAACAAGATTCAACAACTGAGACGTAAACTGAACAAGTTTCACAGACGTGACAAACAGAAATGGAATAATGTATCCCTGAACAAAGGAGGGGGTCAAAATCAAAAGTAACAGTCAGTAAGTATCTGGAGTGGCCACCAGATGCATTAAGCTGGACTGCACCAGAATTCCTCATGGACTGCACCAGATTTGCCAGTTCTTAATGTGAGATGTTACCCCACTCTTCCACCAAGGCACCTGCAAGTTCCTGGACATTTCTGGGGGGGAATGGCCCTAGCCCTCACCCTCCGATACAACAGGTCCCAGACGTGCTCAATGGGATTGAGATCCGGGCTCTTCGCTGGCCATGGCAGAACACTTACATTCCTGTCTTGCAGGAAATCACGCACAGAACGAGCTGTATGGCTGATGGCATTGTCATGCTGGAGGGTCATGTCAGGATGAGCCTGCAGAAAGGGTACCGTATGAGGGAGGAGGATGTCTTCCCTCTAACGCACAGCGTTGAGATTGCCTGCAATGACAACAAGCTCAGTTCGATGATGCTGTGACACACCGCCCCAGACCATGACGGGCCCTCCACCTCCAAATCGATCCCGCTCCAGAGTACAGGCCTCAGTGTAACGCTGATTCCTTCGAGGATAAATGTGAATCCGTCCATCACCCCTAGGGAGACAAAATCACGACTAGTCAGTGAAGAGCACTTTTTGCTAGTCCTGTCCGGTCCACGTTGTTGCTGGCGATATCTGGTGAGGACCTGCCTTACAACAGGCTTACATAATCCATCAGTCCAGCCTCTCTCAGCCTATTGCGGACAATCAGAGCACTGATGGAGGAATTGTGCCGTCCTGGTGTAACTCGGGCAGTTGTTGTTGCCATCCTGCACCTGTCCCGTAGGTGTGATGTTCAGATGTACTGATCCTGTGCAGGTGTTGCTACACGTGGTCTGCCACTGCGAGGACGATCAGCCGTCCGTCCTGTCTCACTGTAGCGCTGTCTTAGGCGTCTCACAGTATGGACATTGCAATTTATTGCCTTGGCCACATCTGCAGTCCTCATGCCTCCTTGCAGCATGCCTAAGGCACGTT
Source organism: Oncorhynchus keta (assembly GCF_023373465.1). NCBI lineage: Eukaryota > Metazoa > Chordata > Actinopteri > Salmoniformes > Salmonidae > Oncorhynchus > Oncorhynchus keta. The sequence continues at coordinate 43,886,772 of NC_068422.1, read as the reverse complement.
CACGCAGATGAGCAGGGACCCTGGGCCTCTTTCTTTTGGTGTTTTTCAGAGCCAGTAGAAAGACTTCTTTAGTGTCCTAAGTTTCCATAACTGTAACTTTAATTGCCTACTATCTGTAAGCTGTTAGTGTCTCAATGACCATTCCACAGGTGCATGTTCATTAATTTTTTATGGTTCATTAAACAAGCATGGGAAACAGTATTTAAACCATTCACAATGAAGATCTGTGAAGTTATTTGGATTTTTACGAATTATCTTTGAAAGACAGGGTCCTAAAAAAGGGACGTTTCTTTTTTGCTGAGTTTATATACAAAACACCTGGAGTTTCAGCCTGTTCAGGTGGGATGGAGTTTTTGGCCCACAGCATGACATCACAATTTTATCTGATTATTCTGACCAATGCCAAGTCATGTTTTATGTGTATATGTATCCTCCTACTTCAATGGGGTAAGGCTCTAGTGTCCAGACCAGAGTTCCCCAACTGGCAGCATATCCTCGACTTCGGCGATGTCATCTACAAAATTGCTTCCAACACTCTACTCAGCAAACTGGATGCAGTTTATCACAGTGCCATCCGTTTTGTCACTAAAGCACCTTATACCACCCACCACTGCGACTTGCATGCTCTAGTCGGCTGGCCCTCGCTACATATTCGTCGCCAGACCCACTGGCTCCAGGTCATCTACAAGTCCATGCTAGGTAAAGCTCCGCCTTATCTCAGTTCACTGGTCACGATGGCAACACCCATCCGTAGCACGCGCTCCAGCAGGTGCATCTCACTGATCATCCCTAAAGCCAACACCTCATTTGGCCGCCTTTCGTTCCAGTTCTCTGCTGCCTGTGACTGGAACGAATTGCAAAAATCGCTGAAGTTGGAGACTTTTATCTCCCTCACCAACTTCAAACACCTGCTATCTGAGCAGCTAACCATTCGCTGCTGCTGTACATAGTCTATCGGTAAATAGCCCACCCATTTTCACCTACCTCATTCTCCATACTGTTTTTATTTATTTACTTTTCTGCTCTTTTGCACACCAATATCTCTACCTGTACATGACCATCTGATCATTTATCACTCCAGTGTTAATCTGCAAAATTGTAATTATTCGCCTACCTCCTCATGCCTTTTGCACACAATGTATATAGACTCCCCCTTTTTTTCTACTGTGTTATTGACTTGTTAATTGTTTACTCCATGTGTAACTCTGTGTTGTCTGTTCACACTGCTATGCTTTATCTTGGCCAGGCCGCAGTTGCAAATGAGAACTTGTTCTCAACTAGCCTACCTGGTTAAATAAAGGTGAAATAAAATTTAAAAAATAAAAATAAATATCAAGAAGCTGATTAAACAGCATGATCATTAAACAGGTGCACCACTAAAATGTGCAGTTTTGTCACACAACACAATGCCACAGAAGTCTCTAGTTTTGAGGGAGCGTGCAATTGGTATGCTGACTGCAGGAATGTCCACTAGAGCTGTTGCCAGATAATTTAATGTTAATTTCTCTACCATAAGCCAATGTCGTTTTAGAGAATTTGGCGGTACTTACAAAAAGCCTCATAACTCAGTAAAATCAATTAAATTGTTGTGTTTATATTGATGTTCAGTAAATATATATACAGCACCAGTCAAAGGTTTGGACACACCTACTCATTCAAGGGTTTTTCTCTCTTTTTACTATTCTCTACATTGTAGAATAATAGTGAATACATCAAAACTATAAAACAACACATGGAATCATGTAGTAACCATAACACCTTTTGCCTTGACAGCTTTGCACACTCTTGACATTCTCCCAACCATCTTCATGAGGTAGTCACCTGGAATGCTTTTCCAACAGTCTTGAAGGAGTTCCCACATATGCTGAGCACTTGTTGGCTGCTTTGCCTTCACTCTGCGGTCCAACTCATCCCAAACCATCTCAATTGGGTTGAATTCGGGTGATTGTGGAGGCCAGGTCATCTGATGCAGCACTCCATCACGCTCCTTCTTGGTCAAATAGCCCTTACACAGCCTGGAGGTGTGTTTTGGGTCATTGTCCTGTTGAAAAACAAATGATAGTGGGACTAAGTGCAAACCAGATGGGACTGTGTATCACTGCAGAATGCTGTGGTAGCCATGCTGGTTAAGTGTACCTTGAATTCTAAATAAATCACTGGTAGTGTCACCAGCAAAGCACCCCCACACACCATCACACCTCCTCCTCCATGCTTCACGGTGGGAACCACACATGCAGAGATCATCCGTTAACCCACTCTGCGTCTCACAGATATGGCAGTTGGAACCAAATATCTCAAATTTGGACTCATCAGACCAAAGGACAGATTTCCACCAGTCTAATGTCCACTGCTCGTGTTTCTTGGCCCAATCAAGTCTCTTCTTATTATTGGTGTCCTTTAGTAGTGGTTTCTTTGCAGCAAATCGACCACGAAGGCCTGATTCACGCAGTCCCCTCTGAACAGCTGATGTTGAGAGGTATCTGTTACTGTGAAGCATTTATTTGGGCTGCAATCTAAGGTGCAGTTAACTCTAATGAACTTATCCTCTGCAGCAGAGGTAACTCTGCGTCTTCCTTTCCTGCGGCAGCCCTCATGAGAGCCAGTTTCATCATAGGCTTGATGGTTTTTGCAACTGCCCTTGAAGAAACTTTAAAAGTTCCGGAAATGTTCTGGATTGACTGACCTTCATGTCTTAAAGTAATGATGGACTGTCATTTCTCTTTGCTTATTTGAGCTATTCTTGCTATAATATGGACTTGGTCTTTTACCAAATGGGGCTATCTTCTGTATTATTATTATTACCACCCCTACCTCGTCACAACACAACTGATTGGCTCAAATTCCACAAATTAACTTTTAACAAGGTACACCTGTTAATTTAAATGCATTCCAGGTGACTACCTCATGAAGCTGGTTGAATGAATGCCAGGGGTGTGCAAAGCTGTCATCAAGGCAAAGGGTGGCTACTTTGAAGAATATAAATTATAAATATATTTTGATTTGTTTAACACTTTTTTGGTTACTACATGAATCCATATGTGTTATTTCATGGTGTTGATGTCTTCACTATTATTCAATAATGTATGAAATAGTAAAAATAAAGAAAAACCCTGGAATAAGTTGGTGTGTCCAAACAAAACATAACTCCAAGTGATTTTAATTTTGGAAATAGAGAGATACAGTACCAGTCAAAAGTTTGGACACACCTACTCATTCAAGGGTTTTTGAGGCATATATATATTTAAAAAAAAATCCATCCTAAAAATGAGGAATAAGTAAAGGCTTTGATTTCTGGTCAAACAGATGGAAAAGGGGTCTTAGACAACATCTATTAGCGAAAGGATGAACATTTATTAGAAATACATCAAAACCAATATTGTTGAAGTAAAGAACCCTGCCAACTAATATCCAACACTTATATTTAGTTTGATACATTATCTGCCTTCTGTAAGTTTAAGAAACATTGACTTGTTCCTTGTAATTACGTAACCAAAAACTCACATATTTTCAAGGTATTTTCAAATGTATCTCCTTCATAAGGAGGGAGGATAATGAAGGTTCACAGAAGTAACAAGTAAAGGTAGCCCTACCAATGTTTTTACTGATTTCAAGTTTGTTTATGAATTATTAAAAATAATAACGCTGTTACTAAATTGGCAACAGAATTACTGCAACTGAATTGGTTACAATGGAAAATCATAGTTCTCACAAACCACAGTTGGGTCACCTGCTACTGTCCTCCCTTCCACCGTTATACTGTTATGTTCAGCTCATAACTGTTTTCTTTCTCTTTCTGTCGTCTGCACAACCCCTCCCTCTCTCCCTCTCTCTCCTTTCTCTGTCTCTATCCAGTCAATGTCACCTCTCCAGGCTCTTACTGACACCTACCATGACAACTTCCACCTACCCTCTTCCCATTTACTGTAACAAGCATCCTCACCCACCGAGCTGACACCGGACGTTCCATGGACGTTGAAAAGTAGTTGAAATTTGGTCAGTCCGCCCTTGCCGGACCAAAGCTGGATCAATCAGACGTCTATGCTTCACAAGTTTGGACAGCCCAGTACAGTACAGTAGAGTAGAGCACAGTACAGTAAAGTAAAGTAGAATACACTAGAGTACAAAAAAAAGTGTACTGTATTGTACTCTACTGTACTGAACTCTACTGTGCTGTACTGTGATGCCCAAACTTGTGAAACATAGACGTCTATGATTGGTTCAGATTTGGTCTGGCCGGAACAACCGAATGTGGTCTTGTTACGGGGCGGAGCACATTCAAATAATAGCCCGTGTGTAGAATAATACCCAAATATGTGAAATAAGGATATTGCATATTGCTACCTTCGTATACCTATTCAGGATACATCACCATGAAGAGTATGAAATGCAGCCTTACAATGTATTAAAAATCCAAACATATAGCCCAAAGTTTGTAGAACAACTCAAATTAGATTAATAACTCTAAATTAAGCATATTGTAATACATATTTCTTTGTTATCCACTCAACACAGAATAGACGCATGTGCACACTCCCTCAAATCGTTTGGTGAAAATATCCTTTCTATTTTGTTCAGCTTTGTTCAATTGTATTCTTTATATTATAAAATAATGCCACGAAATTCTAAGCAAATCTTGTCTGCTAAATGAACTGGTGTAGCCCACAGCCATATGGCATAGCCATATCAGGACCTAACATAAGGACAACTCATATATGCTATTCTGTTCTTCTGAAACAGACTACATTTTCTTCCTATTGGGCTTCTTAGACCTGTCTAAAATAAATAATGGATTTATTGTGAAGGTTTAGGCTATATTACATGTGTGGAAGCCAGGAGATGCTAAATGTGTTTATATTAATAATATAATATATATTAATTAACAATCAGCATGAGACTGACAGCTATTTCCTTGACAATCACTGGCTGACAATCACTGGCTGACAAAATTTCATGACCGCAACAGTCCTAGTCTGAACACCAGAAACGGTTTATGCCTTAGGAAACTCTTCCAATGTGAAATTGCTATTGGCATGCCATGATGTTGTTTCACTTTCATTAGAGACAAGTGAGGAGGACAGTTTGGCCATGCTGGCGTTGACATTCTATCCTTAATGAAGACCGTAAGCAGTCTCCCCGTCGAGCAAACTCGCACCCTCGTCTGACAGTAACATCATCAGCTACTGGTGATTTTATCACAGCCTACTACTGCCAAGCAGTCCTCTTTAGGAACGAACAGTGTGACACGTGAAAACAAGAGCCCTGCTGGTGAGAATCAAACCACCATTAAACCAAGAGCCAAGGCTCTGGAAGATTCTGGCTTTGACTACTGAGAATCAGTCAAAAGGCCAATCAATGCATGAACAGTTCGAGGGGACTCAATGGGGGATAGTATGCCAATGAAACGTTGGTTGCACAATGAAGAAAAGGGTCACTTGAAGTAGAGAAAAACTATTCCAGCAGCTTAACCTGAATAACTGGCCTCTGACCTGCCAAATGATAAAACATCTGTCCCCGGCTCTCATTGCCGGTAAATCTGGGCTGTTTGGTCATTTAATCTGCCCTCATAAATGTTTTAATGTGGAATTACTGTATTTATGTAATCAGCCACAGTCAGTGCTTCATTTGTAAATCGAGAGGTGCCGGAACAAAAAGTGAGGGGTGACCTGGGGAGTTGAGGTATTGTAACGCATGAAAAAAAAGAAGCTTTCTAATGAAACATATCACATTTGCGTAGTGGCATAGAGCAGTATGTAGAGGCACTTCTAGAAGTTGCACACATGGGAGAAAAAAAATTGTAGGGTCCGGTAAAATGTTGGCCTTTTCTAAACGCTGTCATGCGATTCTTACGTCATTTGACATGACTGGAGATGCGAGAAAAAAAACCTGTCTTGAATCTATCAATCGCCTAGGCCTAGGTGTGTGGAGACATATTGTAGGCTACAATATGAGGAGGAAATTATAGTCCTAAAAATGTTTTCCAGTGTCACTGACTCACCCAATCACTCGCTGGTGATGGCCGAGGCGCACGTACCAAAAGCCTCTCTCTCTCTCGCTCTCTTTTGTACAACAATATAAGGAAGTTGATAAAATATTTTGGTAGTCTACAGCATAGTCTACTTTCCAACCTGCGTTTTCCCTCGATTGTATTTGAAATATTGCGAAAAGCCTGTTTTGTCTGTGCTGTTTTTTCACTGACATATTTGCCCCACGTTCCCGACTGTAGGTTGTTGCTTGTTATTGGGCTTCAATCCACAACTATTGGGCCTCTGTCGCTAAATTATAGGCATTCTCGTGGTGTAGTAGGCTATTCAGAATGATTTAATTTATTTTCTGAACAGACAGCAGTAATTCTATAACTTTGGCTAATGTATTTCAATTAATCAGGGGTGCTGCAGTTTGTGCAGAACCCTTCGCGTGGCTATGATTCTATAAAGAAATAAATGATGAAGTGCAATGCTGGAGAGATGAGAGTTGCATGTCTATCAGAGTAGAGAGATCATAGAAAGTGAATCTCATTCTAGTTACAGTGCCTTGCGAAAGTATTCGTCCCCCTTGAACTTCGCCCAATTTTTCAGTTTTTGATTTATTAAAAAAGTTTGAAATATCCAATAAATAAATGCCGTTCCACTTCATGGTTGTGTCCCACTTGTTGTTGATTCTTCACAAAAAAATACAGTTTTATATCTTTATGTTTGAAGCCTGAAATGTGGCAAAAGTTCGCAAAGTTCAAGGGGGCCGAATACTTTCGCAAGGCACTGTATGTGAGAGATGCTGGCATGCTTTTCACACAGCCACCGCCACCCGTTGGTCTCAAACATTGGTTACAATGTTGCGCAAACCATAAACTCGGCCGGCCCAACTCAAAGTTCCTAGGCCGTCATTGAAAATAAGAATTTGTTCTTAACTGACTTGCCTAGTAAAATAAAGGTAAAATAAATAAAATTAAAATAAACTTTTAGAATATTAGGCTGAAAATCAACTTTTTCACAAGCATTTTTTCGTGGGGGCAGGAGAATTACTACCTAAGAGGCAACTCGAATGAACTTTGATTCCTTTTATTGGAATTTTTACATGGCAAAAAGTGAAAATGATATTCATGCCATGAGAGGTACCTGATCCGGTCAAATAGGTAACGGAACAAAACAGTCCAAAACGGAGAGATCCGTCTCAAATTAAACACTGGCCACAGAACCATTTCAAATTACCTGGCCTGGAAGATAGTTCTAACATGGGAGGAGAGGGGGAGAACGAGACATGCAAAATGCATCTTGAAATAACCTTGCATAATTAATGAGCCTGGTTTATTGTTAAAATCTTAAAGGGGAATTTCACCCTGGCTCTGCCACGGCATATAGTCATTACTATATTAACTACATTGAGTTTTTATCATAAACATCACAATTGTCCAAACCACAAGCTACAACTGCTCATAGTGAACCACAAAGTCCGACATTCATAGCGGAAGCTGATACCGCCCACTAGGTAAAAGGGGCGTGCCCACAAATGTGAATAATATCGCTGTTTACTTTCGAACGACCAACAAGGTATTCTAAGAACTTCTCGAGGCAAGTTATTTCTTTGAACGTTTGTTTTTCATTGTTTGTCATCATGCCGGTGCAGTGTTCTGTGCCTGGCTGTGCTAAGGGGCGGCAGGGGAGCCTAGTGGTTAGAGTGTTGGACTAGTAACCGGAATGGTTGCAAGTTCAAATCCCTGAGCTGACAAGGTACAAATCTGTCGTTCTGCCCCTGAACAGGCAGTTAACCCACTGTTCCGTCATTGAAAATAAGAATTTGTTCTTAACTGACTTGCCTAGTTCAATTTTAAAAAATACAAACAAGAGCAAAAATATTTTACCGTTCTACCTATCGGATTCCCCCCGATTCTGCTTGTGGCTTGCAGCTATCAAGAATGATGCGGTGACCAAAGATTATCAGAGGGATTTTCAGGCTGAACTGAACAACAGCTGCTGAAGGTCGCTACCTTCAGCAGAGTAAACATGTTTGTTTTTGTTTGTTCTATCTTTGACTGACGTTAGCTACCGTAAACTATTTCAAGCTACTCTTATTTGGTATCTCAATTTGGTAGCCATCTATTCCACCCGTGTCTGGAAAACACTCCATAACTAAAAATAGAAGTGTCGATATAGCTAACTCACTCTCTGTGTGTTGGAAGCAATGATGAATGTGTATACATCGTCTATTACATTTACATTTACATTTAAGTCATTTAGCAGACGCTCTTATCCAGAGCGACTTACAAATTGGTGCATTCACCTTATGACATCCAGTGGAACAGCCACTTTACAATAGTGCATCTAAATCTTTTAAGGGGGGGGGGGGGTGAGAAGGATTACTTTATCCTATCCTAGGTATTCCTTAAAGAGGTGGGGTTTCAGGTGTCTCCGGAAGGTGGTGATTGACTCCGCTGTCCTGGCATTGTGAGGGAGTTTGTTCCACCATTGGGGGGCCAGAGCAGCGAACAGTTTTGACTGGGCTGAGCGGGAACTGTACTTCCTCAGTGGTAGGGAGGCGAGCAGGCCAGAGGTGGATGAACGCATTGCCCTTGTTTGGGTGTAGGGCCTGATCAGAGCCTGGAGGTACTGAGGTGCCGTTCCCCTCACAGCTCCGTAGGCAAGCACCATGGTCTTGTAGCGGATGCAAGCTTCAATTGGAAGCCAGTGGAGAGAGCGGAGGAGCGGGGTGACGTGAGAGAACTTGGGAAGGTTGAACACCAGACGGGCTGCGGCGTTCTGGATGAGTTGTATGGGTTTAATGGCACAGGCAGGGAGCCCAGCCAACAGCGAGTTGCAGTAATCCAGACGGGAGATGACAAGTGCCTGGATTAGGACCTGCGCCGCTTCCTGTGTGAGGCAGGGTCGTACTCTGTGGATGTTGTAGAGCATGAACCTACAGGAACGGGCCACCGCCTTGATGTTAGTTGAGAACGACAGGGTGTTGTCCAGGATCACGCCAAGGTTCTTAGCGCTCTGGGAGGAGGACACAATGGAGTTGTCAACCGTGATGGCGAGATCATGGAACGGGCAGTCCTTCCCGGGAGGAAGAGGAGCTCCGTCTTGCTGAGGTTCAGCTTGAGGTGGTGATCCGTCATCCACACTGATATGTCTGCCAGACATGCAGAGATGCGATTCGCCACCTGGTCATCAGAAGGGGGAAAGGAGAAGATTAATTGTGTGTCGTCTGCATAGCAATGATAGGAGAGACCATGTGAGGTTATGACAGAGCCAAGTGACTTGGTGTATAGCGAGAATAGGAGAGGGCCTAGAACAGAGCCCTGGGGGACACCAGTGGTGAGAGCGCGTGGTGAGGAGACAGATTCTCGCCACGCCACCTGGTAGGAGCGACCTGTCAGGTAGGACGCAATCCAAGCGTGGGCCGCGCCGGAGATGCCCAGATGCCCAGTATCTCTAGGAGAGAGCAGAGGAGAGAGAGTTAGCTTTAGCAGTGCGGAGCGCCTCCGTGATACAGAGAAGAGCAGTCTCAGTTGAATGACTAGTCTTGAAACCTGACTGATTTGGATCAAGAAGGTCATTCTGAGAGAGATAGCGGGAGAGCTGGCCAAGGACGGCACGTTCAAGAGTTTTGGAGAGAAAAGAAAGAAGGGATACTGGTCTGTAGTTGTTGACATCGGAGGGATCGAGTGTAGGTTTTTTCAGAAGGGGTGCAACTCTCGCTCTCTTGAAGACGGAAGGGACGTAGCCAGCGGTCAGGGATGAGTTGATGAGCGAGGTGAGGTAAGGGAGAAGGTCTCCGGAAATGGTCTGGAGAAGAGAGGAGGGGATAGGGTCAAGCGGGCAGGTTGTTGGGCGGCCGGCCGTCACAAGACGCGAGATTTCATGGTCTATGGTTGGTTCTCAGCCAGTCTCAGATGGCTAGCAGTCTCGCTGCCAATTTAGTGACACTAGTTAACTAACAGCAAGCTGACAATATTGAAATGTCCATGTTAAGTATTCTTAGCTAGCCAGTCTAATAGAGATCAATACAATTAGTGGGGTGGTTAAATTGTGTATTGTTCTGTATTTTGTTGTAGGTAGAACAGAATCTCATTCCACCAAAATGCGCTTCCAACCCTAGCTCTGGACAAGGTGAAGGTAAGTTGGCCAAAATATTTACAAGCTGATGGCTAAGATAGCTCAATTTACAGTAAGCATGGTATAAATGTAACAGTATAACTTTAGTCCGTCCCCTCGCCCCGACCTGGGCGCGAACCAGGGACGCTCTGCACACGTCAACAGTCACCCTCGAAGCATCGTTACCCATCGCTCCACAAAAGCTGCAGCACTTGCAGAGCAAGGGGAGCCACTACTTCAAGGTCTCAGAGCGAGGGACATCGCCGATTGAAACGCTACCAGCGCGCACCACCGCTAACTAGCTAGCCATTTCGCATCGGCTACATACACATGAATTGGGTAGTGTTTGTATGGTTTGTGTTATGGGGTTGAAAGTGGTTAAAGGTAGCCTGAGGACCGAAGAGTACCTTCCAGACCATGTAATGAATTTAGTCTACCCCTCTTCTCTTTTTACCTTTTCTTTTTGTAAAACCCAGGTTATCTGGAGTCATTCCACAGTGCCCTGCTGAAAGGGCCGTTTGGGTACACAAGCATGAGGGAGCAGACACACCTTGCGGTTATGGAACACAACAAGATTATGGGACAGAAACCAGCAAGGGACACTGAAAGGTATAAAATCAAGACTACAACTGTATTGACACAACCACCTCATTCTTCTCTCTGCAGATTCTCAAAACACATGCGCAGACCAGCTGGCTGGTGTGTTTACGGACATATTCAATCACTCCCTATCCCAGTCTGTTGTCCCCACATGCTTCAAGATGACTACCATTGTTCCTGTACCCAAGAAGGCAAAGATAACTGAACTAAATGACTACTGCCCATAGCACTCACTTCTGTCATTATGAAGTGCTTTGAGAGACTAGTCAAGGATAATATCACCACCACCTACTGGCCACCCTAGACCCACTTCAGTTTGCATACTGCCCCAACAGGTCCAGAGATGACGCAATTGCCATCACACTGCCCTATCCCATCTGGACAAAAATAATACCTATGTAAGAATGCTGTTCATTGACTACAGCTCAGCATTCAACACCATAGTACCCTCCAAGCTCATCATCAAGCTGAAGGCCCTGGGTCTCAACCCCACCCTGTGCAACTGGGTCCTGGACTTTCTGACGGGCCGCCCCCAGGTGAAGGTAGGAAATAACATATCCACTTCGCTGACCCTCAACACTGGGGCCCCACAAGGGTACGTGTTCAGCCCTCTCCTGTACTCCCTGTTCACCCACGACTGCATGGCCATGCCTGCTAACAACTCAATCATCAAGTTTGCAGACGACACAACAGTAGTGTGCTTGATCACTAATAACGACGAGACGGCCTACAGGGAGGAGGTGAGGGCACTCGGAGTGTGATGTCAGGAAAACGATCATCAAGTACAACAACTACCTGAGCCACTGCCTGTTCATACTGCCTGCCTATCATCCAGAAGGCGAGGTCAGTACAGGTGCATCAAAGCTGGGACCGAGAGACTGAAAAACAGCTTCTATCTCAAGGCCATCAGACTGTTAAATAGCAATCACTAACTCCGAGAGGCCGCTGCCTACATTGAGACCCAATCACTGGCCACTTTAATAAATGGATCACCAGTCACTTTAAACAATGCCACTTTAAATAATGCCACTTTAATAATGTTTACATATCTTACATTACTCATAACACATGTATACATTGTATTTTATACCATCTAGTGTATCTTGCCTATGTCGCTCGGCCATCGCTCATCCATATACTTATATGTACATATTCTCATGCACCCGTTTAGATTTGTGTGTATTAGGTAGTTGTTGGGGAATTGTTAGATATTACTGCACTGTCGGAACTAGAAGCACAAGCGCTGCTACACTCGCATTACCATGTGTATGTAACCAATAAAATTTGATTTTGAAGACATGCCTACAAAATTCCCCTGCAAAGGGCTACTACTGACAAGAATGATCTGTTGAAGTCAATTGGCTGGGGGAGATTTACAGACAGTATTTTGTGATGAGGAAGGGGGTTTTGATGTGCAGGGTTCTGCTTAGACAGAAAATGTATTGTTGTGTGTGTGAGAGCGATTGAATTGCCATTTCTCCCATACACAACACTTCATACTGTGTAAGAACCGCCTTCCTACTTCTCACACCTTCTTTAGCCCCCTAGCCCATTCACTTTGTTGGCTGAATTTTCCTCTCAAAAGCAACTCCCAATGTCCCCTTATTGTCCCTAAACAATACACTAGCCAGTCCCATTCGGTTGATACAGTACCTTTACCAATGTGTTACCCTTACCAGTGTTTTGCCCTACGTTGCTCCTAAATCTTCTGGAAGAGGACCAAACAGTTGGTGGTTAAGAAGCCCTACACCATTTTCTGCAGAGTCTTATCCGGTTGGCCATTTACCGCAGACAGGACAAGCCCATCGCCATAAGCACAAACAGTCTCAGCTTCCCCAGCCCACCATGTTGAACATAATTGCTAGTGTACCGAAGTTGGGTAAAGGACTATGGCTGCGTTTACACAGGCAGCCCAATTTTGACCAGTTCTGAAAAAGATCTGAAGATCTGATAAAAATATCAGAATTGGCCTGCCTGTGTAAACGCAGCCAGTGTGGCTCAGTATAAGACAATGTCGAACACACAGGAGGCTGCTGAGGGGAGGATGGCTCATAATAATGACCGGAGTGAATGGGATGGCATCAAACACATAGAAATCATGTTTGATACCATTCCACTATTTCCGCTCCAGCCATTACCACGAGCCTGTCCTCCCCAATTAAGGTGCCACCAACCTCCTGTGGTAGAACAATGGTCTCCAACCCTGTTCCTGGAGAACTACTCTCCTGTAGGTTTTTCGCATCAACCTCAGTTGTAACTAACTTGGTTCAGCTGATCAACCAGCTAATTATTAGAATCAGGTGTGCTAGATTTAGGTTGGAGTGAAGACCGACAGAATGGTAGCTCTGCATGAACAGGGTTGGAGAGTCCTGATTTAAAACCGCCATGAAATAAATATGGATATTTTCTATCAATCTTTGAAATGTGTCTGCCCTGGTGGATTTACAGGAGATATTTATATAAGCTGTATAGGGCTCTGTAGCATCAAACAGGTGCTAGACATTCAGATATCCAAAGAATGTTTGTTTATTTGTCAAATTCTAAAATACAGGGGAGAATACACTCTTTAGTGCTAACTCAAGAGAACTAGGTATTACAACAAGAATGTTATAACCTGTAAGCCTTTGCAAAATGCCACAAAGCAGGACTACATTCATTTTTAGACCCCCCCACCGGAAGCCATCATAGAGTGTATCATTCAGTGCTCAAAGCCCTGACCTGCCTTCCTCCTGGGCAATTATGTGTGAAACACATTTCACTGTCCTAGAAATGCCTCAGACTATGAAAACAAGCCCAGATTCCCCCAGAGGGTAATTCCCCCTTTTATGGCTGACACCTGATTCTCTCAGTCATTCACACACACTTGTGATTTAGAATTGAGATGACTTGCTAGATGGGTACAGGTGGGGAGACGCTGGAGAAATTATAAGCATCCTGTGGGGTGATGTGAGGACACACAACACAAGTGTGCAGTGTGCACATTGAAACACCCCCTTCCTGGCTGCTTTTCTGCACACGAGCAGAGCTCTGGCAGACAGCAGGGGTAGGGGTAGCCTGCGAACGTAGGAAAAGGGGTGATTCAGTACATTTCTGCACCCAAAGAAAACAGGGCAGATAAAGATGTAGTCCGTTGCCATGGAAACAGGCTGAGTTATTTTCTTGTGATGAGGGAGAGGGTGTGGATATGTGGGGTGGATGGTCAAACACACAAGACATGATGACACATGCCATGGGGACACACTGGTCAGTACCAACATCCCTTTCCCTCTGTCCCTTCCAACCTCTGTCTACCTCTTTATCAATATTTCCAAGAAAATAAATGTGCAAGAGGAGAGCAGTGGGAAACAGTGAGAGAACACTCAATAGTTTCAAGTGACAGTAAGAGAGAGGTAGGTGACATAGGCCTATCTATGTAGCAAGAAGAGATGAGATACAAGATATAAGAGAGAGAGAGAGAGAGAGAGAGAGAGAGAGAGAGAGAGAGAGAGAGAGAGAGAGAGAGAGAGAGAGAGAAAGCAGGGCAGTGATGAGAGGGATGAGCAGAGGGAATGGCAGCAATCACTCTGGCCAGATCAGTGGAGACGAGTTGGGCTGCAACCAGAGAGAGGGGTTCTGCCTCTCACTCTCTCTCCAGCAGGCATCCAGCACTCAGCGTCACTTTGTCCTGGCTCCCAGGCCTGTTTATTCATCTTACCATCTGCATGATAAAGGGTCACCTGAACCCGGGCCAAGCAGCCATGTGAACTAAACTCTCAGCACAGCAGGGGGTAGGGTGGATTGATGGGACAACACGACATTGGATCAGCTCAATAAAACAACAGTGGTATGGTCAACAGAAACACAACAGCACAAACACAGGGGCTAACACACACTTCCAAGGCAGCCATACAGCACGTTTTCCATTGGGAGCCACACTTCAAAAGGAGCTTAATGATGATGAATGTGTGAATACATTGTTTTTGTAGTAGTGAAAACTGGGTGAGGAATAGAATAGTTGAGATAGAGAGATGCCGTGATGTTGGCACCCAGAACTCTAACTGCTTTGGTCATGAAAAGGCCAAAACCCACAGACACGTCTTGCCTCAGGGAAAAATTCTTAATTCTTGAGCAATATGGCAGAAATTCTACCCAGCCTTTCAGATGACCTGGTGACGTCATCACATGGGTCAACCAAATGCCTTCTATCATCCCGAGACAATAATCCAGACACTTGATGCAACAGTTGCACTGTCAGATGATAAAGTTGAGTTGAGCGGGTTTAAAGTTTATGAAAGATTATGGGAAAAAAAGTCAGCCTAGAGTTCATCAAAGGGAACTCTGTACACACCATGACTGTGTAATTACATCACTATTCTACTCGGACACACAGACCATCACCCCACTACAACGGAGGGGTGGGCCAGAGTGCAGCGAGTCCTGTCATGGGCACCAAAGCCTGTTAATCCACACATTTAGGTCTGGCGTGATGAAGAACGATCTTGTGATGGTGAAATCAGTTCATGTAACTGATGTGCTGATGTTGAGGTGACAGCTTTTAGAACATCTCACCCACTGATAGTGACCCTCAATCGGTATCTATGAACAGCATTTGTAAAGAGATGACTGGTCAACATGTATAGCAATAGCCTAATAAAATAATAATCATGGTTCAAGATCACACGGTTATCTACAAGATCCTAATAATCGCACTATTATCACACTATTTTGAATTAACTTCACAAACATTTCTGTCAAATGTTACGTGACTACACTGTACAATGCAGCATCCGGAGAGTTGGTATAATATCAAATAAAATGAATGAAAATAAACAAAATAAATGTTGTCCTCATTCCGATCACTAAATATAATTGAAGTAAAGAGCAGGTGCGTGAAAACATGAGGATGGCGAACTCAATTCAGTCACGTCTACTATTCTGTTATTTCGAAGGTAAATGTTTACATTACCAGTAGAATAACTGTGTAAGAGGCCAAATCAAGTGTAGCCTACCAGAAGTCTCCACTCATTCAGAGCGAATAATTCAACGTTATCTTTTTGTGAATCGCACCGATATATTGTAACATTTCGCGATGTGCACATGGATGGATTCATGAACGGATACATGTAATAGTTCTGCGAAACATTCCTCGCGAGTGGTTTAAAGCGGCTTGACTGTCAACTCATCTCCAAGAGAACAATGAACAGACTCCGAGCAATGCAGAATCCCGGGCCTCACTTCCAAAGCTCTACTAGCCTACCGTTATTCAGAGACAATGCAAGGGCTAAAACTTATATCCAGTGTTTCCGCTTCCTCTCATTGGAGCTCCACCGATAAAAACCGGAGATAATTATTCCTAGAAACTTGAAAGAATGTAACGTTGTATGAAAGTAACGGTCATGTGTAATAACAACTTGCCCAAATGTATTTCAATTCCTTTTGAAAACAACAAATCAAACACAGTCCTCTAAAATAGTAGCACGAACAATTTACCTTTTCATTCAAAGGGAAATTTAATCCGGATAGCCTACGGTATTTCCCAAGTTAGACCCCGATGCTAACCTTAGCTTCAGATGCAGGATTTTCAACCCTCTAAAATTCCGCATACCAATTTCAGCAGGCATTGATCTAATAATGTGCTCTGAGTCTCTGATGAGTTGGAAGCTGTGCGGGGGGGATGGCGCCATTACCTGCAGTCTGAAACAATGACAGGCAGCCCCCTAAAATCAGAGTGGAGGGGGCGAGTCTACACTATTTTTGCATGTTTGATGGCACTCGACCTCGCAGACCGCAGTGCAAGATATGTACTGAACAAATATTACTCAGTTTAGCGGTGTTCTGCTATATGTTGGTACTTTGTAGCCTAATAATGAATATGCGATTTTGATAGTTGGAGGAAGGCGTAACGATACAGTTTGTAGCCTTATCGACCTTGAAATAGGCTATTGAAGAATTTTACATGAAAAAATATTAGTAAACCTGAAATAGAGTAACTAAAATAAAAACATTTGAACATGGTTGATCACTCAAATGAGTCTCACCATACCCATCTGAATTTGTCTCGATAGTGACATTAACCAGCCACAGGCCTAATGTGTATTCAGTGGAGAGTATGGAGGGAACTCTATCGATTTATTTAATGATTAGATTCAGCACATGTTAAAATCAATAGATGGCAACCAACTGGCCCCTGATTCATTCCATGAAAAGAGTGCCTTTTGTGTCCCTTTGATATTGTAAGTATATAAATTGTGCACCAATACTGAACTCTAAAAGCCTGTTATATTAAAATTAAGTGCCCTTCAATATAGACTACATGTATGGAGAATTCAATACATCTGTTTCATTTGATATGAATATTCAGCATTTTTGACATGTCCCTCTGTGCACCGTCTGTGACTTCTAGGACCAGCTCTTAGAAAACTTTGCTTACAAGCACTTCACTACACCCGCAATAACATCTGCTAAACATGTGTATGTGACCAATACAATTGGATTACAATGATGTTAACCCGCGTAATCCCAAAATTTCACAATCCTTGTAAAGCTCTAGATATTTTGTTGCTTTGACAAAGTCATTTCTGAAGATTATTATTTATTTACCGTGACTAGTGATTAATTTACGTCTGCCCATTGAAAATGGTAGATTTGGGAGCTAATAAGCACCTAGATTTGAACATAGTTGCTGGACAGTAGTCAGAGCTCTGTCTCTGTGCTTCACAGCGCTGTATGGGTTTTGACTGACAGCCATTCTGAACTTGAGCACTGCACACGACAACAAGTGGCCCCCATCTCCCCCTCTGAGCGAAATGCTGTAGATTAAGATGACTCAATATATTCTGAAAGATGAGACGTTGAGGATTATAATAAATACTGCTTTGATATCATACAAGCAAGCCAAACACCCGTGTGTCCAAACTTGCACTTCACACTTCCAAATCATAACATTCATGTAATATACTGTGTCAATGTTTATGATCACTATCTTTGATGTACATTTACAAGATGAAATGGTATAATACTCTGGGTTGTTTTGAACAGAATGAGCCGGTTTCTTTATGTGAAGAAAATTTGCTGTGGCACACGCACTTGAATGGACTCATGACTCCTTTTTATGTGCAATAGAACAAGCTTTCAAATCATGCCCACCTGACCCAGATCGCGATTTATAATGGACAGTTTTTGTGTGATGGTGGGGATGCAGCATTGTGTCCCAAACAAGTGTGCTTGCTCTAGTTACTCAACAGCACAGCAAGGAGAGCTGAGTCATAAATGTGCATTGAAATAGCTTAGGAACTGTGCACACTTTGGAGAGGTGTGTGTGGCCACTTGGAGACACCAGTTAGTCCTCTCACTCAAACCCATGTACAGTGGGGCAAAAAAGTATTTAGTCAGCCACCAATTGTGCAAGTTCTCCCACTTAAAAAGATGAGAGAGGCCTGTAATTGTCATCATATGTACACTTCAACTATGACAGACAAAATGAGGAAAAGAAATCCAGAAAATCACATTGTAGGATTTTTAATGAATTTATTTCAAGTTACCTTGGTAGGTAGTTACCTGGTTAATAAAAACAAGGGCTTTCTACAAAATAGCAACATCAGCCCAGCTAGCTTGGAATTTAGACCATAAGCAACACACACAGACATGCATTGCCAAACAATGCTACTGCCACCTGGTTTGGAATATTTTAACAAGGCTGAGTGGCTGAAGATTATTATTGTATTTAACATTTTCTATGTGTCCCTGATATCACTTTCCACCCTTTTAATTTGTAGTAAATCTAATTTAAGAAAACAGCCCCTTCCCACAATGACATCCAGGAAGTGGGTGGGGAAACAATGGTGCAAAGCTAAATAAATATAAACACTCGGTTTCATCTATTTTCCATGTTTAATGATGCTAGTCTCGGTTTCATCTATTTTCCATGTTTAATGATGCTAGTCTAGCTCACTCGGTTTAATCTATTTTCCATGTTTAATGATGCTAGTCTAGCTCACTCATACATTTCCAGCATTTTAGGCACAATTATAGAGAAAATGAATATATTTAAAAAAAAATGTAAATACATTTCATGTTAAAATGATCTTCAAGTGTTTACCATTATACTAGCTTAATCTCAATCACCCACAGCAAATTTAGGCTCCAACCTGTTAGGATTATGCAATGACTGTATGGGATTATGAACCTAACGGGGATTTAAGTGCCTGAGTTTAACCAATATGTTTTTCTGAAAGTCACACCTGTCCTTTTTCTGATAAAAAATAAAATAAATACAAATAATAATTTCCTCCCCAAAAGTTACGAGGTCCCAAAAGGCACCAGATAATAGGAATGACCCTAGGCGTCTATGCACCACATAGCCCTCCTCCACCCATAGATGATTAACAGGGCTATGTTACAGCTTAAGCTGGAGTGCTGCCAGACAGGGAACTCTGAAAAAAAGGTGGCTGCGCCATATGAGTACTCTACACTCTTGGAAACAAAGGTAAGGTTAGGATACAGTATTAATATATAATAATAATAATATATGCCATTTAGCAGACGCTTTTATCCAAAGCGACTTACAAGTCATGTGTGCATACATTCTACGTATGGGTGGTCCCAGGAATCGAACCCACTACCCTGGCGTTACAAGCGCCATGCTCCACCAACTGAGCTACAGAAGGACCTGGGGTACAAAAATATACAAATATACATAATGTACCTTCAGAGGTACACATAATGATCTCACATGGTGTTGTTCAGTACCTTTTAGGGTACTGATAAAGAGTATAATTGTAAAAAAAGAAAATCTAAATATTTTGAATACAAAAAGGTACAATAATCTCACTCTCACTTTCAAAAAAAGAGGTACGGTGTGAAGGTACATTTCTGTTTTTCTGTGTATAAACTTATTTTTTGCCACCTTAAAGGAATTAACGGCTTTGGGGTGGTACCCTAAAAAGGCACATATGTACCATAATCATTATCATTATCATATTTCCCAGTATTCTATACTGGAGGTTGTTTTAAGAATTGTTTTTAATATCTGTATTTTTGCATGTACATTAATTGATTGATTAATTCAACAACCATGTCTGTATTAACAAATACATTAGGGCTGGTAACTACAATTCACTCGAAAAGGCAAAGCACACTGGGACATTATATTGTAGGCATGGTTTAGTGGGGGTGTGGCTATCAGTTTGTTATTTTTGGCCACCCGTGAGTAGAAGTGTTGTACCAATTTATGTGGCCATGGTAGAGGTACACTTACTAGAAACATATGGCTTTGTCAGTGTCGTGATTCCCTATAAAGACAAATTGTACCCTTTCTAAAAACACGTTTTTTATTTACTTAAAAAAAGGTACTATCTGAGGTAGGAACTGGGGTGCAATTATGTACCTATAAACTGAAAGGTATAAAGGATGACCTTACAGGATACCACCCCAGTGACATGCAGTTGTACACCTTTAAGAACAAATCTAAACCTTTATTTCTGAGAGTATGCCTTTCTCGATATAAATAGTATGAAGTGGTGCTCATTAGAAATGAATTAACACTGCAGTTTCTCTGTTTTGGATTAAAGCCATCACAGTGCCTGTGTGTCACTGATGCGATAACACAGTCACATTGCTCAATCGGAGTTTGAGCAAATGTCCTACGAAAGAAGGACGCCAAAGTGGTTGTTTTTAAAGGTGGTAAATGTCCAACCGAGAGAGAAACCATAACAAAATGTTGACCTTTGAGAGGAGTCAGTGATGAAAGCGTGAGTTGATTCACACAACATGACAGAAAACAAATTTCACCCGAAACTGTGCATGACTAAAAAGGTAGAGGATGATTTTCTGCAAATTCCACAGAGGAAGGAAGCGAGGAGAGAGCCCGGCCAACATTAAACTTTAAATTGCCGGATTAATAGTTGTGGGAACCCTCAGGGTGTGAGGCTTTACTTGAAACGTTTTAATAAAGGGATGAAAGTTCCACTGCACCGCAATTGAAACAGAAATCGCAAGGGACATTTGCAAAACTTCACAAAGAGACTTGAAAAGCTCTAATATTCTATGCTTTACACTTACAGAGACTTAGCTGACTGACGCTATGGATATACAACTTATTGGTTCTTCCATGCAGCGTCACGATCGGACTGTGTGTCCTTGACCTTGTTTTGTACTGCCTATGCACACTCACAAGACTCTACACTGACTCTCACACAAACCCACACAGACACACACACACACACCATTAGCTTTTTATACAGTTGAAGTCGGAAGTTTACATACACTTAAGTTGGAGTCAATAAAACTCGTTTTTCAACCACTCCACAAATTTCTCGTTTACAAACTATAGTTTTGGCAAGTCGGATAGGACATCTACATCTACTAAGTAATTTTTCCAACAGTTGCTTACAGATAGATTATTTCACTGTATCACAATTCCAGTGGGTCAGAAGTTTACATACACTAAATTGACTGTGCCTTTAAACAGCTTGGAAAATTCCAGAAAATGATGTTATGGCATAAAAAGCTTCTGGTACAAAAGTATCTATATCCACAGTAAAACGAGTCCTAAATCAACATAACCTGAAAGGCCGCTCAGCAAGGAAAAAGCCACTGTTCCAAAACCACCATAAAAAAGCCAGACTAACTGCACATGGGGACAAAGATCATACTTTTTGGAGAAATCTCCTCTGGTCTGATGAAACAAAAATAGAACTGTTTGGTCATAATGACCATCGTTATGTTTGGAGGAAAAAGGGGGAGGCTTGCAAGCCGAAGACCACCATCCCAACCGTGAAGCACAGGGGTGGCAGCATCATGTTGTGGGGGTGCATTGCTGCAGGAGAGACTGGTGCACTTCACAAAATAGATGGCATCATGAGGGAAGAAAAATTATGAGGATATATTGAAGCAATATCTCAAGACATCAGTCAGGAAGTTAAAGCTTGGTCGCAAATGGGTCTTCCAAATGGACAATGACTCCAAGCATACTTCCAAGTTGTGGCAAAATGGATTAAGGACAACAAAGTCAAGGTATTGGAGTGGTCATAACAAAGCCCTGACCTCATTCCTATAGAAAATGTGTGGACAGAACTGAAAAAGCGGGTGCGAGCAAGGAGGCCTACAAACCTGACTCAGTTACACCAGCTCTGTCAGGAGGAATGGGCCAAAATTCACCCAACTTATTATGGGAAGCTGGTGGAAGGCTACCCGAAAAGTTTGAGCCAAGTTAAACAATTTAAAGGCAATGCTACCAAATACTAATTGAGTGTATGTAAACTTCTGACCCATAGGGAATGTGATGAAAGAAATACAAGCTGAAATAAATAATTTTCTCTACTATTATTCTGACATTTCACATTCTTAAAATAAAGTGGTAATCCTAACTGACCTAAAACAGGGACTTTTTACTAGGATTAAATGTCAGAAATTATGAAAAACTGAGTTTAAATGTATTTGGAAACTGAGTTTAAATGTATTTGGTGTATGTAAACTTCCGACTTCAACTGTATGTACATCAGCATTGATTGGGAAACTGTTCCATTATGAAAACTGTCTAACAAATCGCTTATGCTCCCGTAATTGGATTACAACAGCAGGGTGCTCCCACTGGTGAGATTTGGAAGACAAGACCATACGCACGCCTGAGCACACAAACACATCACACACACACACACACACACAGACACACACACACAGTGCAGACTCAGTGACCTATATAAATGAACACAAATATACATTGGCACCAGTGGAGGCTGGTGGAAGGAGCTGTAGGAGGATGGGCTCATTGTAAAGGCTGGAATTTAATTAATGGAACGGTATCAAACACATCAAACATATGGAATCCATTCCATTTATTCCATCCAAGCCATTACAATGAGCCTGTCCTCCTATAGCTCCTCCCACCAGCCTCCACTGATGTACATATCTACCTCAATTACCTCCTACCCCTGCACATTGATATGGTACTGGTACTCCCTGTATATAGCTTCTTGTGTATTTTTATTCCTATTGTGTTATTGATTTATTTTTCTGTTTTTTACTCTGCATCATTGGGAAAGGGCTTGTAAGTAAGCATTTCACTGTAAAGTCTACACCTATTGTATTCGGCGCACGTGACAAATACAATTTGATTTGATTTTGATTGGTTAAAGGCAGTAATCTTGTTAAATCAACAAATACTACACTCTCCTTGCTACAATTCCCTAGCACCAGAGTATAGAAAGCGTTATATGTGGTGTGAAAGGAGGCCAAAATATTTTGAACTATTGAGAAAACACATGGAGTTAATGCTAGGAAGTCAGTGTTCGCACTAGGAACATGGTCACTATTCATCAACATAATCTGATCCATGATAAGTCACATTAGGCTACTTTATGTGTAACATTTCTCATAGTTCTCTGAGAACAACAATAGTATGATTGAAAAAGCCACACTTGTGTGAATCAATGTGATCATGAAAAAAAGGCCTATTCGTCTCTGTTCTAAGCTTTCATCAGACAGAACAATGATACAGATATTTCACAAGATGCATAAATGTGAAGCATCCGCTTGGCGTTGACACTCACTACCAAATATGGTAGTGAGAATAAGCCAAGGGGCCGGCAGTGGGAGAAGACAGAAAGAGATGGATTTTGGCCAACACTACACATTTTCTCATCGATGAAACATTTGATCTCAATACAGTTTTCTGTCCCACAACTAAAATCGATTACGAACAGAGTGGACTAAGTTTTGTAGACATAGCCCTTTGGAGAAGTTTTTAAAAGTTGCCTTGTTTAGAAGGAGTGCAAAGGCAAATTGAGTAATTGAACACGTGCACTCTACAGAGTAGGTGTTCCCCAACAGAAATATGCAAATCTGTGCTAAAACACACTAATAGGATCTTGCTAGCTAGTGCTTGGCTCTGCCCACCTCCTTGCTTATTCTGCCCACTCTGACTCATTTATTCCCGTTTGAAACAACAGGCTGTGGTCCATCTTGGTTCAGTTTAAAAATCTTTGCTTTCATCCTTTGTTGGGGGCTTGTACTTTGAGAAGATTGGTCGACTTTTGATCCCTTTCCAGCTCATTTACAGAGCAACAGGTGCCTGCTCCAACTCTTTGTCTGCATCCATCACTAGGATCAAATATACACTTTTGAAGGCTGCAACACAGCCTCCAATATGCACATTTATGAAATAAAGCCCAGAGAACCAGAAAACAACATATACCGTGTGAACACTACTATGTGTCCTGTGAGAACTGTTACGGAGAAGTGTCCCCTATTCCAAGAAAGGCATTGGTTACTTCAAATAAAGATTAAAAGGGACTCTGAAAGCAAGCTTTGATTTGGGAATTAGAACACTTTCCAACAACAGGCCATTCATTCAGAAGACAATAGCTGTTATTTGAAAACAAAGCATTATGCCCCGTAACAATGCACTGGCTTTCTGTAAAAACATGAGCTTCCTCTTCACCAAAGGCCCCCACTCGGCCCGCTAACAAAGGGGGGGGGGGTCCACATCCAGACCAATGAATAAGAATTTTGTTTTGCTTTTTCAACTCGGCATTCAGGAAATTCCCTTGGGACAAATATGTGTTTGTGTGCGTGTGTATGTGTGTGGGAGAGAGGATGGATGTTGGTTGGTTGTTTTTATGCTGTATAAGTTTGTTCCAGTTAACTTAGAAAAGCATACTTGAAATGCCCATTTGCCGCTATGTAATAACAGAAACACAGAACCTTTTGTGTCATAAAAATCCAATACTTGGACATTCAAAATTATTAATAGTAACAGTGTGAGGAAACAAAAATGAGGGTATTTTTACTACACAAACTTTGCAAGTAAGTGGACTGTAATTTCACAGTAAAATGTCATAAAAAATACTAACTCATCTCTGACTCATCCTAGTTCTGCTTTTGGAAAAAATAAATGAGCAGGTTAACTTCTCTCAAGCGTTGCAAACAGAGATATGTGTCATATGACTCTGTGAAAGGACCTATGATACCGTAGACCTACAGTACAGTACCTTATTTTACTGTGTCCACAGACTCCACTTCCTGAATGACATCATGCGACCTAGCTCTTAGTCAGCCACCGTGGCTGAAACACTGTTAACTCCTCGTGTCATGTGATGCTATCTAAACACACACCCTGGGTCTGTTCTCAGTCACTCAATACCACCCTGCTCCATAACAATTATAAGCTAAATGACAGACAACAAACCTATTATTTCTATTTAAATAAACTTTTATTTCACTAGGCAAGTCAGTTAAGAACAAATTCTTATTTACAATGACGGCCTACCCCGGCTAAAACCTAACCCGGACGACGCTGGGCCAATTGTACACCGCCCTATGGGACTCCCAATCTCAGCCGGTTGTGGTTACAGCCTGGAATTGAACCAGGTTCTGTAGTGACACCTCTAGCACTGAGACGCAGTGCCTTAGACCGCTGTGCCACTCGGGAGCCCCAAAGGACTTACTATTAGGCCTAACTAAAACACTTGCCCTTCTGGCAGGTACCTTATCATTCAGAGCAAACACAGAAGACTATAGTGGAGTTTTCCTCTGACTCTTTTGCATAACAAATTTTCTCAGTCATTTGAGTTACACAGACATAGAGACTCTTTCAAGGTTTCCCATGAGGCACTTTTTCAAGGGGAAGTTGCCTAGTGTCCTAGTTTCCTCTCTGTATGTAAATGTAAGGAAACGATATTACATTGTGTGGGTACTGCAGCTGGCCCATGTACTGATCTACTTCAGGTTACTATTTTAAGGGGCATAAAGAACATTAAGTCTGAAAATAATATTTTTGAATAAGGTTGAACACTCACTCACATTTGCATTCAGTTACTTATTCAGGAGACAGCTGTAGTCATCCCACCTATACTTATGACTAAAATATGCTTTCCCCAAAAATAAGTTATTCACGCCCCACAAGCGATTACTGGAAGAGAAACATACTGTCAGGCTATCCCGGGTGTAAGACAACCCCCTACCTTGAAAAATGTGCAGTTTCAATTAACAGGCAACACTTTTTTTTACTTACTTATATCGACATGCTGCCTGGGAGGCATCTGCACTCTGGTCTCTCTACCAGCTGTGAGCTGTGATAATGGATCCGCTACAATGTAGGTCTTCCCAGGTGACACTGAAACAAGGACATCATCCCTGTCAGCACACACCTGTTTCCTCAGGAAGCCCCTCCCACCTCCCCTTCCCTCCCTACACTTATTAAAGAGACAGACACTCAGCGGGGCTCCCAGGAAAAAAGGAAACACACTGAACTTGACAGGGCTCGCCATACAATGAGTCTGTTTACATTGCCTCTACAAGCGCTGAGATACACAAAGCATTACGTAAGATGAAGAATTCACTCTGTGCTTCAGTATAAAGGGAACTGTGGAAAATATAAACTTCTAAGTCCCAGTTTTAACATTAACATGTATGTTTCAAACCAAATCAAATGAAACTTTATTTGTCACACGCACCAAATACAACAACTGTAGACTTTACCGTGAAATGCTTACTTACAAACCCTTCACCAAAAGTGCAGTTCAAGAAGTGTTAAGAAAATATTTACCATGTAGACTAAAATAAAAAGTACTAATAAAAAGTAACACAATAGGAATAACAATAACAAGGCTATGTACAGGGAGCACCGGTACTGAGTCAGTGTGTGGGGTTGCAGGTTAGTTGATGTAATTTGTACATGTAGGTAGGTGGGGGTGAAGTGACTATGCATAGATAATAAACAGCGAGCAGCAGCAGTGTAAAAAGGGAGGTGAGGTCAATGTAAATTGTCCAGTGGAGATATTACTAATTGTTCAGCAGTCTTATGGCTTGGGGGTAGAAGCTGTTGAGGAGCCTTTTGGTTCTAGACTTGGCGCTCCGGTACCGCTTGCCGTGCAGTAGCAGAGAAAACAGTCTATAACTTCGGTGACTCCAGTCACTCCAATCTCTGACAATTTTATGGGCTTTCCTCTGACACCGCCTATTGTATGGGTCCTGGATGGGTCCAGCTTGGCCCAAAGCTGTACTGGGCCGTTCGCACTACCCTCTATAACACCTTACGGTCAGATGCCGAGCAGTTGCCATACCAGGCGGTGATGCAACCATGCTCTCGATGGTGCAGCTGTAAAACCTTTTGAGGATCTGGGGACCCATGCCAAATCTTTTCAGTCTCCTGAGGGGGAAAAGGTTTTGTCGTGCCCTCTTCATGACTATCTTGCTATGTTTGGACCATGATAGTTCGTTGGTGATGTGGACACCAAGTAACTTGAAACTCTCGACCCGATCCACTATAGCCCTGTCGATGTTAATGGGGACCTGTTCGGCCCGCCTTTTCCTGTAGTCCACGATCAGCTCCTTTGTCTTGCTCACATTGAGGGAGAGGTTGTTGTCCTGGCACCACACTGTCAGTTCTCTGACCTCCTCCCTATAGGCAGTCTCATTGTTGTCGGTGATCAGGCCTACCCCTGTTGTGTCGTCAGCAAACTTAATGATGATGTTGGAGTCGTGTTTGGTCCCGGAGTCATGGGTGAACAGGGAATACAGGAGGGGACCAAGTACATACCCCTGAGGGCCCCAGTGTTAAGGATCAGCGTTGAAGATGTGTTGTTGCGTACTCTCACCAACTGGGGGCGGCCCATCAAGATGTTCAGAATCCAGTTACAGAGGGAGGTGTTTAGTCCCAGAGTCCTTAGTATAGTGATGAGCTTCGTGGGCACTATGGTTTTGAAAGCTGATCTTTAGTCAGTGAACAGCATTCTCACATAGATGTTCCTTTTGTCCAGGTGAGAAAGGGCAGTGTGGAGTGCGACTGAGATTGCTTCATCTGTGTATCTGTTGGGGTGGTATGCGAATTGGAGTGGGTCTAGAGTGTCCGGGAGGATGCTGTTGATGTGAGCCATGACCAGCCTTTCAAAGCACTTCATGGCTACTGACGTGAGTGCCACGGGGCGGTAATCATTTAGGCAGCTTACCTTCACTTCCTTGGGCACAGGGACTATGGTGGTCTGCTTGAAACATGAAGATATTACAGACTCGGTCAGGAAGAGGTTGAAAATGTCAGTGAAGACACTTGACAGATGGTCCGCATA
This sequence comes from Oncorhynchus keta, assembly GCF_023373465.1. Taxonomy (NCBI): domain Eukaryota; kingdom Metazoa; phylum Chordata; class Actinopteri; order Salmoniformes; family Salmonidae; genus Oncorhynchus; species Oncorhynchus keta. The sequence continues at coordinate 43,859,042 of NC_068422.1, read as the reverse complement.
TGCTTTGAGTACACGTCCTGGTAATCCGTCTGACCCAGCGGCTTTGTGAATGTCGACCTGTTTAAAGGTTTTGTTCACATTGGCTACCGAGAGCGTTATCACACAGTCATCCAGAACAGCTGGTGCTCTCGTGCATGCTTCATTGCTGCTTGCCTCGAAATGAGCATAAAAGGCATTTAGCTCGTCTGATAGGCTCGCGTCACTGGGTAGCTCGCGTCTGGGTTTCCCTTTGTAGTCTGTAATAGTTTTCAAGCCCTGCCACATTCAAAGAGCGTCAGAGCCGGTGTAGTAGGATACAATATTAATCCTGTATTGACGCTTTGCTTGTTTGATGGTTCGTCTGAAGGCATAGTGGGATTTCTTATAAGCGTCCGGATTAGTCTCCTGCTCCTTGAAAGCGGCAGACAACCACCCACAAAACCCAACACAAAACAGGCTACCTAAATATGGTTCCCAATCAGAGACAATGACAAACTCCTGCCTCTGATTGAGAACCATATCAGGCCAAACAACAAACCCAACATAGAAACACAAAACATAGTATGCCCACTCAGCTCACGTCCTGACCAACACTAAAACAAAGAAAACACAAAAGAACTATGGTTCCAAGGTGCGGACTCCGGCCGCAAAACCTGAACCTATAGGAGAGGGTCTGGGTGGGCATCTGTCCGCGGTGGTGGCTCTAGCGCGGGACGTGGACCCCACTGCACCATAGTCTTTGTCCGCTTTAGTCTCCTCCTAGGAACGGCGACTCTCGCTGCCGACCTAGGATTGGCAACCCAACTAAAGGGCCCTACTGGACTAAACAAACTCCTCCGGACTGAGGTGCAGCTCCGGACTGAGGGGTAGCTCAGGAATGAGGGGTAGCTCAGGACCGAGGGGTAGCTCAGGACCGAGGGGTAGCTCAGGACCGAAAGGTAGCTCAGGACTGAGAGGTAGCTCAGGACTGAGAGATAGCTCAGGCTGGTTGATGGCTCTGGCAGCTTCTGGCTGACTGACGGCTCTGGCAGATCCTGGCTGACTGGCGGCTCCAAGCTGACTGGCGGCTCTGGCGGCTCCATGCCGACTGGCGTCTCTGGCGGCTCCATGCCGACTCGCGGCTCTGGTGGCTCCATGCTGACTGGCGGCTCTGGCGGCTCTTGACAGACTGGCGGCTCTGGCGGCTCATGACAGGCGGGAGACTCTAGTGGCTCTGGACAGGTGGCAGACTCTAGCAGCTCTGGACAGACGGGAGACTCTAGCAGCTCTGGACAGACGGAAGACTCTAGCAGCTCTGGACAGACGGGAGACTCTAGCAGCTCATGACAGACAGGAGACTCTAGCAGCTCTGGACAGGTGGGAGACTCTAGCAGCTCTGGACAGACGGGAGACTCTAGCAGCCCATGACAGACGGGAGACTCTAGCAGCTCTGGACAGGCGGGAGACTCTAGCAGCTCTGGACAGACTGGAGACTCTAACAGCTCTGGACAGACGGGAGACTTTAGCAGCTCTGGACAGGCGGGAGACTCTAGCAGCTCTGGACAGGCGGGAGACTCTAGCAGCTCTGGACAGGTGGGAGACTCTAGCAGCTCTGGACAGGCGGGAGACTCTGTAGCCAAAGGACGGAAAGACAGCCTGGTGCGGGGGGCTGCCACCGGAAGGCCGGTGCGTGGATGTGGCACTGGATGGACCGGACCGTGAAGGCGTACTGGAGATCTTGAGAGCAGGGCTGGCACCATCTGCCCTGGCTGGATCTTCACCATAGCCCGGCAGATGTGGGGAGCTGGGATGTAGCGCACCGGGCTAAGCACGCGTACTGAGGACACCGTGCATTCCACCGCATAACACGGTGCCTGACCAGTACAACGCCCGCCACGGTTAGCAAGGCTAGGAGCACAGTAGCGCTGAGCTGGCACAGGACGTGCAGGGCTAGGGAGGTGCACAAGAGGCCTGGAACGTGAGGCTGGCACAGTCTTAACCAGACGGCTAGCCCGCAACTCAGGACAAGTGCCGTGCATACTGCGCCAAACCGACAGCTCTCTCTCCTCACTCTCCTCCAATTTCATCAACACCTCCTCGAATGTCTCATAATCTCCCCTCTGTTCACTCTCCACCAATTTGTCCAATAACTCCTCCACATTCTCAGACGCACACCTCAACTTCGCCGACTGCTCTGATTCCATCCTTGACTCTTCACGGTAAACAGGGGGAGTTGACTCAGGTTTGACTCCTTACTCTGCCACACTCTCCCTGTGCCTCCCTCCAATACATTTTTGGGGCTGTCTCTCGGGCTTCCAGCCGCTCTGCCGTGCTAGCTCCTCATAATGCAGCCTCTCTGCTTTCGCTGCCTCTAGCTCTGCTTTGGGACGGCGATATTCCCCTGGCTCTGCTCAGGGACCCTTTCTGTCTAACTCGTCCTTCCATGTCCATTCCTCCTTCTTGCGCTGCTCCTGCTGCCGCTGCCTGTTACCCAGCTGCTTGGTCCTGTTGTGGTGGGTGGTTCTGTAACGGTTTTCTTCCGTTGAAGGAGAGGAGGACCAAAATGCAGCGCGGTTAGTGTTCAACATGTTTAATACTAATCCAAACTGAACACTTCAAATTACAAAACAACAAATGTGAAAACCGAAAACAGTCCTACCTGTTGCATAGAAACAAAGACAGAAGACAACCACCCACAAAACCCAACACAAAATAGGCTACCTAAATATGGTTCCCAATCAGAGACTATGACAAACACCTGCTTCTGATTGAGAACCATATCAGGCCAAACAACAAACCCAACATAGAAACACAAAACATAGAATGCCCACTCAGCTCACGTCCTGACCAACACTAAAACAAAGAAAACACAAAAGACCTATGGTCAGAACGTGACATTGTTCCCCTTGCTCTGCATGGGTAATGCTGCTTCGAGGGTGGCTGTTGTCGTTGTGTTCCTGGTTCGAGCCCATGGAGGAGCGAGGAGAGGGATGGAAGCTATACTGTTACACTGGCAATACTAAAGTGCCTATAAGAACATCCAATAGTCAAAGGATACTGAAATACAAATGGTATAGAGGGAAATAGTCCTATAATTCCTATAATAACTACAACCTAAAACTTCCTACCTGGGAATATTGAAGACTCATGTTAAAAGGAAACCACCAGCTTTCATATGTTCTCATATTCTGAGCAAGGAACTTAAAGATTAGCTTTCTTACATGGCACATATTGCACTTTTACTTTCTTCTCCAACACTTTGTTTTTGCATAATTTTTTTATTTAATTTTTGTAACATTTTATCCCCCCTTTTCCCCAATTTCGTGGTATCCAAATGTTAGTAGCTACTATCTTGTCTCATCGCTACAATTCCCGTACAGGCTCTGGAGAGACGAAGGTCGAAAGTCATGCGTCCTCCGATACCCAACCCAACCAAGCTGCATTGCTTCTTAACACGGAAGCCAGGCGCACCAATGTATCGGAGGAAACACCGTGCACCTGGCAACCTTGGTTAGCGTGCACTGCGCCCGGCGCGCCACAGAGGCGCTTGTGCGCGATGAGACAAGGATATCCCTACCGGCCAAACCCTCCCTAACCCGGACGACGCTAGGCCAATTGTGCGTCGCCCAACGGACCTCCCGGTCGCGGCCGGTTGCGACAGAGCCTGGGCGCGAACCCAGAGTTGGTATCGGCTTTTTTGGTCCTCCAATAATCGGTATCGGCGTTGAAAAATCATAATCGGTCGACTTCTAGTATGGTGAGGGCATAGGCACACACAACAGTTATTGATGATGGATCTCTGCCATTAATTGTACTTTCTAGCAGTTAAATAATAAGTCTATAAACAGTCAAGGGTCTGTGAGTGGCTAATAAATATCAATATTTCATAGCCTACTTGTTGCTTAGAAGCATTGAGTAGCAATAAGTCATTTTAACACTCCTAATACTGTCACTCAAATACTACAAATAGCAATAATATGATTTCCCATTAGCAGGAGGGATATCAGACATGTTCTGTATGCTAAACATCAATGAACCATTTGATAGTTTCAAGCAAAATTCTACTTGATCTCGGTCTAAATCACCAGAAACTGTCATTTTGATAATAAAAATGTTTAGAAATTCCTGTGATAGGTCTTTGACTGAACACAAATTTACTATACATCTCACATTGTATGACCAAATTCAGAGCTGCTAGAAAGGCCAATGTCATGATTGATTTGTCATGTGAACTTGTGACTCATCATAAAGCTAAATCCGTATCCGGCCCGCACCATTTTCCTTTCATTAGCCTACAGTCTCATAAAAATCTGGGATCTGGACTCATAGTGGATGTCACTCATCTGTCACCGGCCAAGCGTTTTCAGAGCAGTGGAAGGTGATGATAATTATGATATAATTCTTAATCTGTTTCATCCTTTAATCCTGCAGTGTGAAACTGGGGGACATCCTGATCCTGTGACTAGGAAACGGTATGGTAAACTACATCAGCCACTGAGGCACATATTGTAATAACAGTGTAATAGCAATACAGAGACTAATAGAAAATGAATACAAAAAGTACTGATTCATTTATAGACTGTTTGCTTCAATATTAAGCCCAGCTAGATGTAGGCCAGTGTTATTCTCAGCCTGGTTTCCATGCTCCCCACAATGGCAATGCAAAGGGAAATGGAAACGAGGTCCTAAAAGCTTGATAAAGGCATCCAATCAGAGAGCTCCCCTAAACGAAATAGAAGAAAACACAAGCAATGCAAAAGAAGCGATAGAGAGCCTTGACGAAGAAATAGGATCTCTGGAAAGATAACAAAAATACGCAGTGGAACAATTAGCATAAATAGACTGTGGGATAAAAGACTGGAGTGCCATGTGTCATATTCTGGCAAGCCTTTTTCTCTCTGCTCATGCTGTTGAAGTTCAACTCTGTCTTAGTTGGGAATTTTTGGCAAAAATGATCCAATTCAACGCTTAGTAACAACAGGCAGAATAATCTGTCCAGATATGAGAGGCTACTGTTACTGTTGTTGTTTCTCCTTCAGGAGTTTTCACAGGCACATCTATAGTGCTACTACCCAATTAATCCCAATGAGTCACAGTCTATCCAGGGCGAAAACACAATCTCAGTGTGCTCTGCTGATTATTCAACGTACTTTATCAATCTGCTCTCTGCCAACAGTGTAATAGGCTAAACCAGCGCAGGTCCTCAAGCACAATAAACTATCAGTGCATTATCATAAAACCCTACGAGGCAATTTACAAGTTTAGCTCCCTTACACAAGATGAACACAATCAATTATTAAAATATGCACATTTGGAAAATGAAGGATTATGTGTGGTTTTCTTTGAGATTCGACTCATCTCAATGTGTGGCTAACGGGGGAAGTGAAATCAACACAGCTTCACTACTGCCATCTAATTAGGCTGTTCAACAAAAACAGCAAACTATCTTACTTCCCCTACAGTTTTCAGGACTTTCTCTCTTTCTAACTAATGTTTTATTAGTCTTGAACTCAGTAGTGAGTGTTGCAAGCAAGGACAGATCATTTTTACGTGCTTAAGCGCTTCAGCAGTCGCCGGTCCCGTTCTGTGAGCTTGTGTGGTCTACCAATTCGCGGCTTAGCTGTTGTTGCTCCTAGACCTTTCCAAGTCACAATAACAGTAACAGCATTCCTATCAACAAAACGAAGGGGCAGATTGTGGACTTCAGAAACCAGCAGAAGGAGCATGCCCCTATCCACATTGATGGGATTGCAGTGGAGAAGGTGGAAAGTGTCTGGAAAGTGTCAAGTTCCTCGGCGTACACATCACGGACAATCTGAATTGGTCCACCTACACAGACAGTGTGGTGAAGAAGGTGCAACAGCGCCTCTTCAACCTCAGGAGGCTGAAGACATTTGGCTTGGCCCCTAAGACCCTCAGAAACGTTTACAGATGCACAATTGAGAGCATCCTGTCGGGCTATATCACCGCCTGGTACGGCAGCTGAACGGCTTGCAACTGCAGGGCTCTCCAGGGGGTGGTACAGTCTGCCCAACGCATCACCAGGGGCACACTGCCTGCCCTCCAGAACACCTACAGCCCCCAATGTCACAGAAAGGCCAAAAATATCATCAAGCACATCAACCACCCGAGCCACAGCCTGTTCACCGCGCTATCATCCAGGAGGCAGAAGGTGAGGTCAGTACAGGTGCATCAAAGCTGGGACCAAGAGACTGAAAAACAGCTTCTATCTCAAGGCCCTCAGACTGTTAAATAGCCATCACTAGCTGGCTACCACCCGGATACTCAACCCTGCACCTTAGAGGCTGCTGACCTATATACAGTACATAGACATGGAATCACTGGCCACTTTAAAAATGGAACCCTAGTCACTTTAATAATGTTTACATACTGTTTTTTTTTCATCTCATATTTATATGCTGAATTCTATTCTACTGTCTCTGGATAAGAGCGTCTGCTAAATGACTTAAATGTAAATGTAAATTTAGTCAATGCCACTCAGACATTGATCATCCTAATATTTGTATATTTCTTAATTCCATTCTTTTACTTTTAGATGTGTGTATTGTTGTGAATTGTTAGATACTACTGCACTGTTGGAGCTAGGAACACAAGCATTTCGCTACACCCGCAATAACATCTGCTAAATATGTGTATGTGACCAATACATTTGATTTGACTTACAGTTGACCCGCTCTAGCAGGGCAGAAATTTGACCAACTGACTTGTTGGAAAGGTGGCATTCTATGACGGTGCCAAGTTGAAATTCGCAAGGCTCTTCATTAAGAACATTCTACTGCCGGTGTTTGTCTATGGAGATTGCGTGGCTGTGTGCACAATTTTATACACCTGTCAGCAACGGGTGTAACTGAAATAGCCGAATCTACTAATTTGAAGGGGATGTCCACTTAGTTTTGTACATATAGTGTATCTCAACTTTTGCCACACATGGTTAGAGGCTCTATGACTGTAGCCTATTGCTGCTTTGATGACTGGCCAACATCAAGCTACACACGCTACATTCCACTTTGGTGAAAAGTAAGAGCAGCAGCATAAATTATAAAATGTCTCTGCCTCTCTCTACTGCAGCAGTCGTGTTTGGATCTGTACAGGCCCTTCAGGACAAGTCAGTTAAAATAATACATACCCGAGACCCGTGACAATAATATCAGTTCCGACGAGACCCGTGACATTATTTGAATTCTAGATCCGACCTGCTCGAGTCCCGTCTTTCATTTTCTCCAAGTTCTGTTTCCTAGTTTTCCAGGTTCTGACTATTCTGCCTGCCCTGACCCCCACCCTGCCCGTCGTCCTGTACCTGCCTGACTCTGACCTAATTACAAACCTCTGCCTGCCCTGACCCGAGCCTGCCTTCCATGTACCTGCCTGACTCAGACTTGATCACGAACCCCGGCTTGTCCTCGACCTCCCCTTTGCCTGCCCTGTGTTTACAATAAATCATCTGAGAATTGTACTATCTGCCTCCTGTGTCTGCATCTGGGTCATATCCCGAGTCGTGATAGTACGAACTGGCCATGACTGACCCAGCAGACTCAGTCCAGCCCCACAATGCTGTCTCCCAGCAAGGAGCCACCATTGGAAGACACAAGGAATTTCAGCAATGCCTTATGGAGGGACCATACTCTGGCAGAATGCCATAACCAGATGTTCGATACATTGCTGGAGCAATTCCCTACTGGGCAGCAGGCCACACCAGTAATCCCCCAGATTCTCAGCAAACCCTCCACCAGCGGCGTTTCTTCCCAGCCTACCCTAGTGTCCCGAGAACCCCGCTTACCTCCTCCGGAGCACTACGCTGGAGATTCTGGAACCTGCCAGGGCTTTCTCTGCAGCCTTCTTTGTTCCCCTCCGACCACTCGAGGATAGCGTACCTCATAACGCTGATGTCCGGGAGGGCACTCGCCTGGGCTACGGCGGTGTGGGAGCAACAATTCGTGGCGGAAGTACGGAAGGTGTTTGATTCTTCGTTGTCCGGGAGAGAGGCTGCTCGTAAGCTGCTCCAGCTTCGTCGAGACACTCGTAGTGTGGCAGACTACACCATGGATTTTCGCACATTGGCGGCTGAGAGTGCCTGGAACTCAGAAGCATTGTTCGACATGTTCCTTCACGGATTCTCTACGGAATATTTCTTAGCTACCTGCCCTTAAAAACCCAGGCTCATCAAGTAGGTATGAGTACTCTGTTGAGCCGTACGGGGAGTTTCCTATCCTCCATTGCTCGTATCCCTCTCCATGTTGGGGGTGACCGGTCAAAATCTCTTCGGGTGCTCATTGACTCTGGGGCCAACAAGAGCTTTATGGACACTACCCTGGTGTCGGAGCTGGAAATCCCCACACAACCCCTCTCCGTTCCCATGGACATCAGAGTGTTGGATGGGTGCTCTATTGGCAGAGTCACCCACACTTCGTTTCCCATTAACCTGAGAGTGTCGGGCAATCACAGTGAGAGTATGCAGTTCCTGCCCATTGAATCCCCTCGTGCACCCGTGGTTTTGGGGTTCTCCTGGCTCCAGAGACACAATCCTCTGATCGACTGGGATACTGGTTCTATCCTGGGTTGGAGACCGTTTTGCCATGCGTATTGCCTGAAGTTGGCACTGCCTGCCCTGGGACGTCTTCCTGTGGACTTGGGAGAAGCCCTGAACATCTCTGCCGTTCCGCGGAATACCTGGACCTCCGGGAGTTTATCAGCAAGGCCCGTGCCACCTCGCTTCCTCCGCATCGGCCCTATGACTGCACCATCAACCTTCACCCGGGTACTACACCTCCTCGGGGATGACTTTATTTCCTGTTGGGTCCGGAGACCAAAGCGATAGAAGGGTATATTGAGGACTCTCTCACTGCTGGGTTTATGCATCCATCTTCCTTCCCTGCCAGCACAGGGTTGTTCTTTGTGGAGAAGAAGGACAAGACCCTGCGTCCGTGTATCGACTATCGGGTTCTCAATGACATTACAGTTAAAAAATGTTACCCGCTACAACTCATCTTCTCAGCTTCGAGCCTCTCCAGGGGGCAACCATCTTCTCCAAGTTGGACCTTCAGGAAACGCCTAACATCTGGTTCGGATACGGGAAGGGGATGAGTGGAAAACTGCCTTTAACACGACTAGCAGTTAACACGACTAGTGGGCACTACGAGTACCTGGTGATTCTGTTCTGACTGACCAACGCTCCTGCAGTGTTCCAGGCCCGGGTCAATGATTTGCTCAGAGACATGTTGAACCGATTTTTGTTTGTCTACCTTGACGACATCCCCATCTATGCCCATTCAGCTCAAGAGCACGTCCTCCAGCATCTCCTGGAGAACCAGCTGTTCATGAAGGCGAAGAAGTGCAAGTTCCATCGCACCACCATCTCCTTCCTAGGATGCGTCATCGCTGCAGGGAGTGTTCAGATGGACCGTGACAAGGTGAGGGCAGTGTTGGATTGGCCTCAACCCACGTCCAGAGTGTACCTGCAGCGGTTGCTGGGGTTTGCCAATTTCTACCGTCATTTCATCTGAGGTTACAGCACCCTTGATTCCCCCCTCTCCCAAGGTGCCGTTCATATGGTCTCCAGCAGCTGTCCAGGCATTCTCTGACCTCAAGCAGCTATTCACTACAGCCCCATCTTAATCCATCCGGACCCATCCAGTCAGTTCGTGGTGTCTGTAGCTCAGTTGGTAGAGCATGGCGCTTGTAACGCCAGGGTAGTGGGTTCGATCCCCGGGACCACCCATACGTAGAATGTATGCACACATGACTGTAAGTCGCTTTGGATAAAAGCGTCTGCTAAATGGCATATATTATTATTATTATATTATAGGTTGACGCCTCGGACGTCGAAGTGGGGCTGTCCTGTCCCAACGCTCTGCATCCCTACGCCTTCCTTCCCCATCGCCTTAACCCTGCCGAGAGGAACTACGATGTGGGAGTACGACACCCAGCTAACCGGATTTTGTCCCAGACTCTGCCCTTGCTTCTGTTCTGGAATGGGTGCATTCCTCAAGACTCAACTGTCATCCTGGCCACGGACCTTGGATTCGGACCTTGAATTTCATCCGACAATGGTTTTGGTGGCCCATCATGGTTCCTGATGTCTCACTCGTTGCCACCTGTACTGTGTGTGCGCAGAACAAGACTCTGCGGCAAGCTACTGCTGGCCTCCTTCAACCAATTCCTGTCCCTCACCGCCCTTGGTCCCATATATCCTAGGACTGTGTCACGGGCGTCCCACCGTCGGACCAATTTTCCAAAGCTGCCCATTTTATTCCCCTTACTAAATTGCCCCCAGCTAAGGAGATGGTCCAGCTCATGGTGCAGCATGTCTTACGGATCCAAGGACTGCCAGTCGACATGGTCTCCGATCGCAGTCCCCAGTTCTCGTGTTCCCTAGGTTGTCGGCCCCAAATCTTCCCGGAGAAAGAAGCAGAGGTCAGCAAACCTTCTTCCCAGGTGTTTATCCATTGCTGTCGCCGTACCTGGAAGAGAGCCCGGGCCGCTCTTCTCAAGACCACCTCCAGGTACCGACGAAAGGCAGACCACCACCGGATCCCTGCTCCCCGCTACCGTCTTGGGAAGAGGGTATAGCTGTCCATTCGGGGTCTGCCCCGCCGGGTAGAGTCCAGCAAACTGTCCCCCCATTTTATCGGCCCTTTCCCCATCTCCAAGATCCTTAGCCCTTCTGCTGTTTGTCTTCTGTTGCCCCGTATCCTCCATATACATTCCACTTTTCATGTGTCCAGAATTAAACCTATGTCTCACAGCCATTTGTATCCTACTCTACACAGACCAGTGTGGCATAACCAATCAGAGCTGCAGTAGGCCTACAGCCATATGCAAATAGACCATTGCCATAAGGATCTGTGCCATTCACTTTGATGTGGACCATGCTTACAGCATGAGCGGTCATGAGTAGATGTGCTTGTTTTGAGAAAGCGAGAGCTGCATGTAGCCATGTGTGCAGATTTGTTCATATCCTTTGCTAGTTACTGAGTTATTATCCCAGATATAGATCATTTGTAGTCACCAATGGGGGAGTGTTATTTTATTGTGTTCATTTTTATTATTTTTTACTTTAGTTTATTTGGTGAACATTTTGTTAACTCTTCTTGAACTGCACTGTTGGTTAACGGCTTGCAAGTAAGCATTTCACGGTAAGGACTACACTTGTATTCGGCGCAGGTGACAAATAAAGTTTGATTTGATTGCTTCCTACAAGAAGAGCACACACGAAAAGCGAGTGGGGTAAAAAAAAATATAAAAAATAGTCTTACATTTTGCCTGTCATTTTGTAAATCTCAAACCTGTAATGTGTTGTGCTGTAGCCCTAATCCATTCTGCCTGTTCTAACACTGAGAGGACAGCTGACATTAGTACATGTTTAACAGCAGTGTGATTAAGGCTAATTGTATAGGTCCAAACAAAACAATCCTTCTAAACAGTGATGTGACATACGAGCCAGTCTCACTAACTATTAGCCATAAACCACCATATTCTCCGCACTTCAGGCACGTGATAAATAAGCCTATGCATAACTGATGTAATTATTTTACAGTTTTATTACTTTTTTATCCAAATTGTCCCTTAATGGACTCAGGAGAGGCGATTGTCAAAAGCCATGTGTCCTCTGAAACACAACACCACCAAGTCGCACTGCTTCTTGACACACTGCTAGCTTAACCCGGATGCCAGCCACACCAATGTGTCAGAGGAAACACACCAGCTGACGACCGAGGTCAGCATACATGCGCCCAGCCCACCACAAGGAGTCACTAGAGTATGATGGGACAAAGACATGCCAGCCGGCCAAACCCTCCCCTAACCCGGACGACGCTGGGCCAATTGTGTGCCGACTCATGGGTCTCCCGGTGGCGGCCGGCTGCGACACAGCCTGGGATCAAACCCGGGTCTGTAGTGACACCTCTATCACTGTGATGCTGTGCCTTAAACCGCTGCGCCACTTGGGAGGCCCCCTATTTTACTGATTTTATGTGTTGCATATCATCAAATGGTCATTATCCCCGGGGAGTCGCGGACATAATGTAATCTGGTTGATTGTTGAGGGCACTATTACTGAACCTAGGTGTAATTTTGTCTCCATTAATTAACGTAGATATGAGTAGAAATGGCCAATGGTCCACTGATGAGATCCGTCTGGAGCTGTGTTGTAGCCTGTGAGGGCATGGTTCAGTGACCTGGAAACAGACAAAAGCCTGAGACACAAGCCCAAGTGCCTGAGGGCATCCACCCCTCCATTCCCTGTGCAACATTGAACATTAAATGCACCCCTCCTCTCCCTCCCTCCACATACACAAAACAGCTGTGGCAAGGCATTTGGCAGAACAAGCTTCTTCTGAATCCATTTAACAGTGATGTCAGTGCTGACTCCTGTGCTCAGGTGGACTGACCTCTCAATAATGCAGATACTTAAATAATGAAAACGGAATCACTCTGCATCCCACCCAAACAAGTTACAACAACAGATCAGAAAGAGTTTAATGAACAAGTGAAAGGGTAATGGATGAGGTGGTGAGACCAATGATGTGAATAAACACTGGATGGCGCTGGATTGAAGCCAATGCAGAGCCATTTTGGTACTCCCCCATTGTAAATAAGATGTTGGAAGATATGGAAATGCAAGTATATTAATCTATATAATATATTAATCTATTTTACAGCCACCTTAATCCATACATATACATTATTTTATGTTAACTGAACATTAAAATGACTTTTAAACAGTTCCTTAAAGTACATCTATATTTTTTTTAAATATTACTGTCGTCACTTCAACAAATGTATTACTAAAATACACTGAATTTTGTCCTTGAAACATTTGATTGAAAAACTGTAGAATTCCATTCCTTCCGCTCCTTCTGGGGAGTACCAATGTGACTTCAAAGCCTCTCATGTGCCAACAGCATCAGCAAACCATGGTTTATATATACATCATTGGGTGGGACTAGCTTATTACATAATGGCCAGTCTAGACTGCCTCAGCTTAACTGCTTACACACAGATTCAATGCATTAGGCATTACATGGTGACTGAGCCAGAGGCTACATCTGTATTACACTCTCCATTCCCATCTGAAAACCTGCCTGCATAACTCCTGTTTAACAACAACTCTCATTTCTGGCACTTCCCCTCTCAGAAATCATGCTTCGCCGTGTTCCATTTCTGCAGCAAAGATTACAGCTGATAGAAAACATACGGCCGCTGCTGTTGGTGGAAATAAGCAGGCCTGGGCATAGAGTGCAGGACGAGGGAGGGGAGGGAACTTGGCTCCCTGTTCATGGATGTGTCAGGCATTGGTTCGCTCCGCCACAGAGGGTCTAATGGGAGCATGACGCAGTAGGAACAGGTGATCAGTAGACCGAGCAGCAGTAGCTATAGAGAGGTGCATCGCTAGCCTCCCGCTGGGAAAGGAATTGAATTTACCCCCGTTTCTACCCATCCTCACTTATATGACAAATTGAAAAGGGTGGCCACATATTTCACATCTGTTAGACCAAAGAATTCCAATGAAATAACTTGTGGGACTTTAATGGGAGAAATACAACAGATCCTAAACCAAAGGAGATGCTGAGTGTTCTAAGTTTCAAAAAGAGAGGCAGTACTGTTTTGCACTACTGCTTTTGCATCGCCGGCCGACGTTCACAGAGATGATGCTTTTTAATCCACTGTTCTCAGGCTTGTTTGTATTATAAATAGGTGTAGATAGCACATCGCAACATTGGGTGTTCTCTCCTGCTTATCTGAGTTTGCACAGAAAGCTGTCTGCCAGGACGGGCCTGCCTGATGAAGGAGGTCACTGAGGTCCTGTTTAATAGAGGGGAGAGCATTGGAGCTGAATCTAGACACGCAAAGCTCAGTCTGAGTAGTGATCTAACTACCTAGACTGAGTATGAAAATGTTATGAATAGCATTTTCATAATTAAAGCAAAATCTGTTTGTTTTTTTCCCTAAAAAAGTAGCATGTTATAAAACAAGTAGGCACAATCCTCTAATCACAAACATAAGAGGCACCACACAGGAAAAAATACTACAGTTTACTATAGAATTGTACAGCACAATAGAATTCTATATTAAACTGTAGCATACTTTAGAATACTGTACTACACACTGTAATATCCCTTGATCATGTGTGTACTTACTATATAATTATGTAGTATATTGTAGAAGACTACAGTAAATACTGCAGTATTATCCACAAAAAAACATTGTAGTAAATACTACAGTAATGTCTGCAAAAACACTACAGTCCACAAAAACACTACACTTTTTTAAACTATAGTAAAGACTACAATATTTCATTTGCATATACCCTGCCCACTCCCCTCCCCCATGTCGCAATTTGCCCATAAGTAAGAAACTTACCAGCCAAGTATAGACTATATTTTGTTCTCCACAGGTTATATAAAAGAGCAGAAACTCTAAACTATCCTACCTACTAAAAGTTCACGGAACATCCGCTTCTTTAGTATTTTTCACATAAGTTTCCCAAATGAGAAACCCTCCACGTCTATGTCAAATAAAATAATACAACAAAAATGCTATAGTAATTACTACATTGATGTCATAGTGCAATCTGCAAAAACACTATAGTAATTACTATAGTATATACTATAGTTTTATTTTACTACAGTATTTATACTATAGTTAACTGTAAATAATACAGTATACTACAGTAAATACTTGTGACGATTCACGTCCTCCTCAGAAGGATCGGAGGACCAATGCGCAGCGTGGTAAGTGTTCATAACACAAAACAAAAACAATGAGAACGAAACAGTCCTTAACGGTGAAATACAAAACACAGAACAGAAAATAATCACCCACGAAACACAGGTGAAAAAAGGCTACCTAAGTATGATTCTCAATCAGAGACAACTAACGACACCTGCCTCTGATTGAGAAACATACCAGGCAAAAAACGCAAATCACATCATAGAAAAAACGAACATAGACAACCCAGCCAACTCACGCCCTGACCAAACTAAAACAAAACATAATAAAATAACTAAGGTCAGAACGTGACAATACTACCGTTAACACTACAGTAAAGTCAGCAAAAACACTACAATGAATGCTATAGTATTTATAGCATAGTATATTATAGTATTTGTTCATATGGGACCTTCCTCCCCAGAGCATAGGCTTGGCCTAACCGCTTTGAATAATATTTTTATTTTCAACTCCTTGAAATGAACATTATAGTCTGCCCTGGCTTTGTGTTGGCCCCTCCAGCAACAACTTTAATAAAAGTTCAACAGCTGCACCTGCAACTTTCAAGCACGCTATACCACCTACCAAAACAAGCCACAAACACTCCTGCCCACCCTTTCTCTAAAAGAATGCATGGGAACACCCCATCAGTATGTTAAGTTATTCATCTCCAAATTTTACATAACAATCCATGGCCTAATTTGGCATGCAGGCCAAGACTCACATTTAATTTTCACAGCTAATCTCTGCTAGAGAAAGGGGGGGAGAGAGAGAGAGAGAGCTGAAGGGGCAGGTCAGAGATATCAAAGAATGCACTAATCTAATCACCCCCTCTCTCTCCATACTTTACAGAGCTTGTGTTATTTATTTTATTTTTTAATTTGTTATGTGATGCATTATGTTACATGTTGAGAGGAGTATTACGAAGATATGCATGTCTGCACGATTTCGTTCATTATGCTGCGTTCACATGGGATAAGCACTTAAGGCAAAGGAAGGAAAAAAACTGTCTGGTGTTTTACATTTTGGTGGTGAGCATAGAAAAACTCTCTCTCCTTCTCTACCCCAAGTCTCTCTGTGTTTGTCTAACTTCTGCAGATCTTGAGTTGTAACAGATCAGCAATTCACAACCAGTCAGCCTAGCTACTGATGTAGGAATCTTAATTTGAGCCAGTTTGCTACATCAGACAAATAATCCTGCAGCAACAGGAAATGTGAATTATTATGTGGATTATAATTAATGGACATTTTTGTTGAGGTTGATACTTTTTTCATAAGGGAAAATCAAGTCTGAAATTTCCAAGTAGACATTTCAGAAGCCTTTTTAAACCTCAAATATGCTATACGTTTCGAAATTCCTGCAACAGGGTGATCAAATTAAGATCCCACACCTGTATATCCCTCAGATCTCTCTCCAGACTGTTTATATACGTTCCCACCTATCATAGATGAAATGATAAAATCCTGTTTTTTTCTCTCCCTCAGCAGAAAACACAGCAGAGTCTAGTCAGAGTGGGGGCTTAAAATAGATTTACAATCATGTTATGTAAGAAAACACTGCCTGTGCTGAATAATATAGAAAATCCAATGATTGATTATAAATGTGCCACACACATCAATTTGGGTACTGGGGAAGAGCATGTTACTGGGGTGAATGTTCACACCCACATCACACATACAGCATCTCCCACAGTCCTACCCAGAATACATGTCATTGAAATGATATTCAATAACATGCAACTGAAAATGGATGAAAATGGATGAAACGACAGAAAAGCTGCATGTTAATGAACGTACTTTCTCAATGACAGAGCTCTGTTAAGAGAAAGTGAAGAGCAGCCTACAGTAGACAAGGGCAGATTATCCCCCAATAGGTGACACATAAAAGGGTCTATATTTCCCCCACCCACAGGACATCGTAGCCACACAAGTATAGGCTATATTATCTCTATTCCTCCATATTGCAACAAGACATGAGAATTTGAATGTCAGTAAATTATCATATTTTTTAAATTCATCATTTTGTCAAGTGTCTACTTTTGCACCTTGCTCTAAACTTTATGCAGCCTAAACTATTCCACGGTGTAAAAACCGCTCAACTCAGCCTGGTCTCATCGACTAGAGGTAACATAATAAAAGTAAATCCGGGACACTCAAATTAGGAAAGGAACCTAGTCAGTTGCACAACTGAATGCATTCAGCTGAATTGTGTCTTTCGCATTTAATCCAACCTCTCTGAATCAAATTAGTATGATATGTTATTTTTGGTGTGGCTACACAAACAAAAGTAGAATGGTTTGTCGGGCGTATGACGCAAACGTCTAGTGTTTGAATCTCATCATGGACAACTTTTGCATATTTGCTAATTAGCAACTTTGCAAATACTTACTACTTTTTAGCTACTTTGCAACGAATTAGCATGTTAGCTAACCCTTCCCTTAACCCTTTAACCTAACTCCTGGGGCCTCCCGAGTGGCGCAGTGGTTTAAAGCACTATAGAACCTGGTTCGAGTCCAGGCTCTGTCATAGCCGGCCGCGACCGGGAGGCCCATGGGGCAGCGCACAATTGACCCAGCGTCGTCCGGGAAGCCAGCCGCACCAGTGCTCCTGTCCCATCGCACACTTTATTATTTTTTTATATATATATATTTTTTTACCTTTATTTAACCAGGCAAGTCAGTTAAGAACATATTCTTATTTTCAATGACGGCCTGGGAACAGTGGGTTAACTGCCTGTTCAGGGGCAGAACGACAGATTTGTACCTTGTCAGCTCGGGGGTTTGAACTCGCAACCTTCCGGTTACTAGTCCAACGCTCTAACCACTAGGCTACGCTGCCGCCCCACTAGCGACTCCTGTGGCGGGCCAGGTGCAATGCACGCTGACACGGTTGCCAGGTGTATGGTAATGCACGTTGACACGGTTGCCAGGTGTATGGTGCTTCCTCTGACACATTGGTGCGGCTGGCTTCCGGGTTAAGCAGGCGTTGTGTCAAGAAGCAGTGCGGCTTGGCTGGGTTGTGTTTCAGAGGACACACGGCTCTCGACCTTCGCCTCTCCTGAGCCTGTACGGAAGTTGCAGCGATGGAACAGGACTGTAACTACCAATTGGATACCATGGAATTGGGGAGAAAAAGGGGTAAAATAATAATAGAAAAAAATTCAAACCTAACTCCTAACCTTAACACCTAGCTAACCTTAACACCTAGCTAATGTTAGCCACCTAGCACCATCCTCCTCCCTTACCTCTTCAATGAAAATCCCATAGGCCTCTACATTATGGACAAGGTATGTTTATGAAAACCATTATCAAAACAGTTTTTTTCATTCACATTTACCACAAAAACCAAAGGTATGAATACTGCTGTGTGCATGTTTTGTTAATAATCTGTATAACACTTTTTGGGGGATTCACAGGAAACCTGTTCGATCACCATGCACTCTAAAATAATTCTGTCTATGGACGCGGAGAACATCAACACATTAACATCAACACGCCAGAGGATATACCCATTGGACTTGGGGCTCTGCTGGGAGTGTGCATCATTTTAGGATTGTTTTTATTCTCCTTTGTCACTAAAATCATAATAAACACTAACAACTCAAATATCGTGTTAAAATTGTTATGCGTATTATTATTATTAATAATATATTATTATTATTCATTATTAATTATTATTACCACAAAAGGTTATTCAAAAGGTTATTTGAAGATCCATTAAAAGGGGTTATTTGAAATAACTCATAGGGGCTCCCCCACAGTTTCAATTTGAAGAACCCCTAAAGGATACTCCTGGAACCTTTTGTTTTTAGAGTGTATGTATTTCCATGCATCTTGATTATTATGTGTTCATAACAGCAAGTAGCATATTGAATTGATTTTAGCTATAGCTTTCTAAGTTCAAATAAATCAACATTGCTTGCAAGAAATCTAAAAGGTCCGGAATGTATCCGTGAATCACTCCTGTCCTGTTCAACTGGTAAACACCGTTGGAGATGATCCGTATCAAGGCTAGCACATCGTGCATGTAGATTGACTACTTGGTAGTAGCAAGCAATGTGGCTACAATATACAGTGTGTGGCTATGGCTATGTGCCTGCATTCCTATTCAAAAAGTGAGCCAGTTAGATAACAGAGTCGAAGTCCAATGTGCTGTGGATACGGTGCAGAGCATCCTCTCTTGCAAGGCAGCACATTGGATTCTTGCAAGGAATCCTATGCGGTGAACGTCACTCTCAATTTATCACAGGACGAGCGTGCACTTACACGCAATTGCAGACTGTTTATGTCCATGTTAAATCGTGCGCTAAATATGTATTTTGATGTAAATCCTTCCAGTTTATAATTTGGGCTATTTATCAAGTTTGTAGGTAGCCGACTTACCTTTTCAGTCCCGATGCTGTTTTGTGCCTTGTCCGGACTACTATTCTGCCTGCAGCACAAATGAGGGCGTCACTTAGTATGGTAATGAGGAAACCCTCGAAATAAAAGCTCAAATTTCAAAACTGCAACGTTAATAACACATACAAAAATATATTAAATTGTAATCAAAGGCCATGTTATAGTGGTCATAAGCAAATGCATAAATGATCCGAGACTGTCTGCGCTCTTGCAAGAAGGAATTTATGTTTTTGTTTTAAAGGGCCAAATGTAAGACCACTATTGAAAAATACAATGTTCAGACTGTTTTTTAAAATGTATTAGCCCTGTATATGTATCAATGCACATCAATATACGCTATACATATCAATCTACACATTCATATTCAAATGTTCACAATATTGGGCTGTAGAGAAAAATATATCATTTGTGTATTTTATGGGGGACCTAATAACATGTAGTGTTGCTAGGCTTTTAATCAACCTGTTCCATTTCCGTCAATGCAATACACTGTATATTAATTACATATTGGCTTATAGAGAAAAAACTATTTTTCATTCCATAAGAGGTGGGGTTGGGAGTACTCTTACACCTTGCTTGTTCGCTAGCCAACGATGGTTAACACAGTCGCATCAAACAGTCCACCCAGCATAACAGAAATGTTGCTGCATTTGCTTGAGTTTAAGCTGTTTTCTAGTACCATTTACTTGGATACATCCATAACAAAGAGCAATAATGGGCGATTTTGCATCATTGGCATAGAACATTTGCTCTCGTGTCACTGTTTGCAAGGTTTATGCAAATCTCTGTTGTAGAAAACCAAATGTGAGCCAAAAGCAAGGGGAGATAATGTCTAGATGCTTTTTTACAGTGGAGATCAATTTTATAAATTGCCCGGCTGGACTTGATGGGACGGTGGATTGCACAGTGAGATGGAACTGTAAGTAGGCATTTCAACATCATAGCTTTAGCCAGTGGTCATTTGTGAAATAGACATTGACTGGAACACAGTTTTAACCTATCAGCATCCAGGACTAGATCCACCCATTGTATAAATGGTGTAATTTCATTGGGGACTGGATAATACGGGGTGTTAATGAGATTTTACTCCACCCATTCCATTGGCCACAATGCAAATCAGCAATTACAGATTGGTTTATAGAGAAAAAACATTTACTTTTTCTGAAGTAAAAGTGTATTTTTAAAAGAGCTGAGATTGACATTGAAGTATGTCTTTAATTATAGCCTACACACAATAGCGTTCAACCACAGGCAGCGTGTGGCACCTTAATTGGAGAGAACAAGCTTATTGTAATGGCTGGAGTGTTATTAATGGATTGGTATCAAACAAGTGGTTTCCGCATTTTAACCATTCCATTCCAGCCATTACTATGAGCCCCTTCCCAGGCTTCTGTGCTTTCAGCATACCTGTACTTTTTGTAAACTTTTAAAAGAAATGCTGGTATTAATAAATAAAACAACATAAAATGCTCCATTTATTTTTTTGCAAGGTGGTTGCGATGCTGAGAAAAACAGTTGTACTTCACTAAAGTAAAAAAAAAACTTAAAAAAAAAACAATAGTCACTAAGTTTAGCATGGCTTTGCATGGGGACTCTTATTTAGAAAAATACATTCGCAATCGTGCTGCCAGTATAATATCCTGCCCTCAGCATAATATCCCGCTGCTAGGAGAACGGTAATCTTATCTGGAGTGACTCGAGTCAAACGCTCTGCCGCTAAATCCCAATCAAACCTCCTCTAGCGACACCCTGTGCTGCAGCCAAGGCAACCAATACTCGCGATATTTTGTCTCGGGGTGTTGAGAGAAGGCGATAGCCAAGTGCGTAACCGGGGAGGAAAGCAAGGGGTAGACTGATGATATTATTTCACATTTTCAAGACTGTTTGTCACAGGTAAGGATCCTTTGAAATGCATCCATGTTACTGTCTACCATCAAGTGAATTGTATTGATGGGCCCTAAAGAGGCTTAGGGCCCACACATTCATTAAACTAACCCCTTGTCACTTCCATTATTTGTTCCGAAAACAATTATAGTAGCCTACACTGGACATACAAAGTACAACAGACATAAACTACAATTGGAAAAAGTTTATTAGGGAGAAATCGTGGGTGATGCAGTACTGTATTAGTTCATCACAATCTCTATCACGCAACAGAAATTAGCACACCTCACGCTTACTGCATGCATCCTAGGCTAGGCTGCTGGATTTGCAGGGCCTTGACAAAGCTGTCAAAAGTCAAAGTGGCACAGAAACACAGAAAACAGAGAAATACAGTAAAAACCATGATGGTAGAAGGCTATAGCTAGAGGAACAACTTGTAGCTCTCCCGAATGAGCAGTGGACACAGCAACATGCTGACACAGAAAAAAACGAAACAAAGTTCAACCCTTCAGTCCTGTTTATTTGTCTCTCCTCATGGACAAACTATATTATGCTGCTGCTTCGTGACTGAGCTGGAGATTTGTGTGATTGAACAATATACTATGCCTACTAAATGAATCATAATGGGGAAAAAAATAAGAGTACGCATAAATCACAGTTATGGTAGCCTCCTGTGTTCACTGGGAAGTTGAACACAATAGGCTCACAATTGATGTCTTTGTTCATGATTGATTTCTTTGTTGCAAACATACTAACTAATCACCCCCTCTTTCTTTCTTTCTTTCTTTCTCTCTCTCTATCTTGCATTCTAATTTAAAGAGCCCAATATTGAGCTTTGTGGTTTGTTTTCATAAACTATTTATTTCATGAATTGAACTCAAGGAAAAGTTGACTGGCTCACAAACCTTTCTAAAAAAGTGTTATGTTTTTTTTATGTAGATGTATATATTGTGCGCGGTCTTTGTCTGCACATCTGGGTCTGTGGGGCATGCTGTTCACAGGTCGTCAGTCTCCCCATCGAAGGGCAGGGCATCCAACTCCATGTGGATGCTGCTGGGCTCACTGCTTCCCACCCAGCCTATAGGAGTGCGGTTGAAGGAGGGTCGAGCGCCAATGTCATGCTGGTATACCACAGCTGGTTCAGGCTCCTCATGGGCCACCTCATGGGTGTCTGGCAGTTGGAAGGTCATGAGCTGAGAGGCCTTATCAAAGCCCCCAAATGGTGTAGCACTCCTAAGACAGATAAAGTGATGGGCAACAAAAGAAGATCAGACTGATAAGTGAAATGGATCTTGTATGGGCAACTTCTGTCGATGTGCCTCACATACCTGGATGGACAATATAAGAGTCCGATTTTTACAGGAAATGGGTGGGCTCCACTATTTCACACTCATTTCAAAGAAATCCTTTTAAAATGCTATGGAGTCGACCAAGCAAGACATAGAGGGGACTGTACCTGTTGAAAGACTTGTACTTGGGCAAATCAAGGTGGGCATGGGGGCCTGGCATATGATATCTCATGCTGGATGTCAGCTCCTGGTTGCCCTTCATGGCCTTTTCCCACGGTGATATGTATGAGGGAACATAATCATGCCTTTTCTTGGCTTTGTCTAAGGCAACCTCTACTCCATGACTACCTGTAGGAGGAAAACAGTGAGTCCAAAAAACATATTTTCTATGAGATGATATCCAATTTTGATATATTGATTGCACTACAGGCATGGGCATCATTCACCCATTATTTTAGAGGGGGCACGAAGTACATGGGGTTGGAGGGGGGGTGTAGGTGGAAGTTGAAGAATTTAACATATCCCAAACACCTGAAATGGCTTTTTCCTGCAATCTACAGCCATAATCATTGTGCCTAAATTATATATATTTTTAAATAATAATTGTTTTTGTTTTTTTTACAAATATGCATCTCTGCTAAAATCTAGGTTGAAAGAGATGGGTCTTTTTCAGTACATTTAGTAATTGCTAGCTTTTCTAAAGCCTAGCAACCTTGCCAGCAGGCATGCCAGCTAAGATAGATAGATAAGCTACTCTAACTTGATTGATAGCCTGAAATGGCTTGGTAGCTAGTTATGAAGTTGGGAGATTGGGAACCTATAAACATATAAGGTTCATTGAACAAGCATGGGAAACAGTGTTTAAACCCTTTACAATGAAGATCTGTGAAGTTATTTGGATTTTTACGAATTATCTTTGAAGAACGGGGTCCTGAAAAAGGGGAGTTTATTTTTTTGCTGAGTTTAGCTTGATCACATCAATTTACAAACAACTCCTGGCCATCAACAGCAGCTAAAATCGTCCAGTCAGATATTTTTATGAATAATTATGATAAAACTGGGTTAAAACATTTTGTTTAGTCATTCATTTAACGGGTCATTTGTAAAATGTCATCATCATCATATTCATCGTCTCCAGCATCAACCCAACATCAACAGATGTGAAAATGGCGTGTTTCTATATTTTATAGTCAACAAAGATAGTGATCATTAGAAACACTTATCTTCCTCTATCTTTTTGACTACAAATCATAGAAACTAGCTATTTTCCCATATGTTGCTGGTGATGATTAAGTTTAAAAAAATGTCTAAAACAGGATATATCTGAGGGGGCACGTGCCTTTTTACCCCCTATGGGCATGACACCCCTGACTGCAGGTCCATAGAACTCGTTCCAAAATCACTCTGTAGTTTTTCTATGATCATGAGCTAATTTGAATGGATACTGACCATGACCATGTTCTCCTGGAGCAACATCATCATGATGTACATGTCCCTGGTATCCATGGCGCCCATGCTCATTACCATGCTCATGTCCATGCTCATGATCATGACCATGTTCATTACCATGACCATGCCCATCTTTGCCTGGTTTGGGAGGGGGTGCAGGAGGGCCTGATTGCTTGTCCACCATGTGTCCACTAGCATCCAACATCATTGTACCACCCAGGCTGGGGACCAACTTCTGGAAGTTCTCCTGAAATACACACAAGCATGTAAAGAAGAAAACTCACCAGACTGATTGTCATTTTGTACAGTAGGGGGGCCGTTAATTCGCCATTCGTTTGCTTGCTGTTGGCGCAGTGTGTTATAGGGACCACCCACCGGTGGGCGACTGCCGATTTCTACGTGTAGAATCGGTTTGCAGTCGATGTGCAAATTATGTCCGACACTGTTCAGAGGTGCTAAGTACTCTCGGACCGCAATCCTACTGGTTGTTGAAATATACATTGGTAGCCTATCCATGGGATAACGTTTTTACCTCATCCGTTACCAATTTTCACTGCAATTGTTTTATGTTAAAGCTCTTTGGACAGCATTTATATTATATTAATTATACTATAACACTAACATTTATTATTGTTAAAACAAGTTTATCATTTTGACTTGGATGATTTACCATTTGCTTTTCTTTTTTGTGTGACTTTTACCCCGTTTTCTCCCCAATGTTGTGGTATCCAAATGTTTAGTAGCTACTATCTTGTCTCATCGCTACAACTCCCGTACGGGCTCGGGAGAGACAAAGGTTGAAAGCGATGCGTCCTCCGATACACAACCCAACCAAGCCGCACTGCTTCTTAACACAGCGCGCATCCAACCCGGAAGCCAGCCGCACCAATGTGTCGGAGGAAACACCGTGCACCTGGCAACCTTGGTTAGCGCGCACTGCGCCCGGCCTGCCACAGGGGTTGCTGGTGCACGATGAGACAAGGATATCCCTGCCGGCCAACCCCTCCTAACCCGGACGACGCTAGGCCAATTGTGCGTCGCACCACGGACCTCCCGGTCGCGGCCGGTTACGACAGATCCTGGGCGCGAACCCAGAGTCTCTGGTGGCACAGCTGGATTTACCATTTTCTTACCATAGACTCACTGCCGAAGAGGTCAGGGTTGTTCTCATATATGAACTTCTCCACACGTTTCTGCCTCATCTTGAACATCTTGGAGCCCTTGTTGGTGAAGAGGTTCAGCTCCTCCAGCATGGTGTCCTTGGGAGTCTTGATCTTCATCCCCAGGTCAAACTCTGATGCCTCAGGCTCAAACTCTGCAGATGAGAAATTCATACATTGTCTATTGATTTCTCATATTGATTTCCTATAGTATACTGGATGCACATTCTGTATACGGCTCTATTCAATTAAACTTGGTGACCAGGTAAATGGAAAAACATCATTCTTCTGGTGCAGCAATTGTTCAAGTTTGAATTCTGGACTCAACAAGGTCTGCATTGTGATACAAAAAAGACACTCAACAATGCATCTCCCTATGCAGAAAGAATCATATTTGGACTTATTCTGTAAACCCCGTTTGGTTTGAATTGGTCCCACGGTTTGCTTATCATTGTTTGAATAAATGTTACAGTACTTTATGTGCATCATTTATCCTTCACCTAGAAAATACATCTGTGTCGATGTGATGTGATCTTTACATCAGAGCAGAAATTACGCTCAGTGCAGATGATTGCGTAGGAGGGGGTTGCTCTCAGATTCTTGCTGTCATTATGGTGGAAAATTCATAAATCACTCTGCTCAAAGATGAACTGGCAATTCTTCAACAATGTGGAGAGAAGGAGAGAGAGCAGAGAACAACTCCTCCCTAAGTCTGGGCCTGGCTGAGAATGACTAGCTTTTGACTGAAGCTTTATGAGGTAAG
Source organism: Oncorhynchus keta (assembly GCF_023373465.1). Taxonomy (NCBI): domain Eukaryota; kingdom Metazoa; phylum Chordata; class Actinopteri; order Salmoniformes; family Salmonidae; genus Oncorhynchus; species Oncorhynchus keta. The sequence goes on along the minus strand of NC_068422.1, from coordinate 43,833,412 downwards.
GCCTGAGCTATTTTCATATCTGTGTTATCTCCATTTGTTCTGTTCTCAGTGCTTATGATCCATCTGTCAGAAGTCACAGGGCGTTGAAACAGAGAGGATGGGTGAAGGGAGAGAGTCTAAAATGCATAACACTGCACAGGTTCCACATCAACTCTAAAGCTACGGTAGCACGTATACGGTGCCTTCATAAAGTATTCACACCCCTTGAATTTTTCCATGTTTTGTTGTGTTACAACCTGAATTTTAAATGTTGTATCACTGGCCTACACAAAATACCCCATAATGTCAAAGTGAAATGATTGTTTTAGAATTTTTGACAAATGAATATAAAATGAAAAGCTGAAATGTGTTGAGTCAATAAGTATTCAACACCTTTGTTATAGCAAGCCTAAATAAGTTCAGGATTAAAAATATGCTTAATAGGCCAGTAAGAAAGAGTTCCAAACCTCTCTGCCAATAAGCGCTAATTTTCAGTTTTCCCCTCCCCACTCAAACCACTCCCAGACAATCCTTGCAAAATTCTTGTTTGAGAAATTGCTATTTGCTAATAACCTTTTTTTTTGTTTCTTTTTGACTATTTTGACAGAGTGAACCATGCAACTTATTACGTGACTTGTTTTAACTCATTTACCGCGTGCCCACTGGGCACACCATGTCATTTTAACATGGAGCATTTAGTAATATTTGGTAGATACATTGAGCAATGAGATTCCAACCCAAAAAAGTTATTTTGATTCCCATTATGTTGTCACTATGCTTTCAACCATCAAAAAAAAGCACAACCAAATTCCATTGGAAAATCAATGTCTGATTTTTGGTTTCGTTCTCATGGTGCCTTCAACCATTTCAAAGCACACCAAAGTTCAAATGGGAATATGTCAATGTCAGATATTTTGTTTATTTATACAACAACTTAATGTGTTAGCACTGTGTTTAATCTAATAGCACAACTAAATGACCTGGACTGCAATTATTTGAGATTACATGGTGCAAGTGAGCAATGCCGTTTGAGTTTCTGTGTAGATGATTATAGCAATTGTGAACATTTCCACAGACCTGTGACCCTGAACATGTAGGTTTTCTATGATTACATCAGAAGACATTTACTGTCACACTAACCTCAAAATGTGTCCATTGATGTGTTACTCGTTGTAAGTTTGAATGAATAACATTACATTAGTTGTTTGTAAGGTAGCCTTAATATTAGGCAACTTTCTGTCTTACAAATGTAATAGCTTATTGAACTGTGTTTGGTTGACAACTACCAACTATCAACATTTAAAGGACATATATCTACGGTTTGAATAGTTCCATCTGATCCACTGGCATAATCCTATAATCCCTTTTGATTTTTGGTTGAGATGGAGATGTGAATCGACATGTTTTCATTAACTCACAATCACTCATTTAAAATCAAGCAAAGCTTGAACCTCTGGGCCTACACTGAGTGTGCAAAGCATTAGGAACACCTTTGCCCTCAGAACAGCCTCAATTCATCGCGTCAAGGACTCTCCAAGGTGTCAAAAAAAGTCCACAGGGATGCTGGCGCAATATTGACTCCAATTCTTCCCACAGTCACGGACAGAAACACGGCGGTTGGAACCAAAATCTAAAATTTGGACTCATCAGACCAAAGGACAGATTTCCACCAGTCTAATGTCCATTGCTCGTGTTTCTTGGCCCAAGCAAGTCTCTTCTTATTATTGGTGTCCTTTAGTAGTGGTTTCTTTGCAGCAGTTCGTCCATGAAGGCCAGATTCACGCAGTCTCCTCTGAACAGTTGATGGAGATGTGGCTGTTACTTAAACTCTGTGAAGCATTTATTTGGGCTTCAATTTCTGAGGCTGGAAACTTTAATGAACTTATCCTCTTTCCTGTGGTGGTCCTCATGAGAGCTAGTTTCACCATAGCACTTGATATTTTTTTTTCAATGCATTTGAAGAAACTTTCAAAGTTCTTGACATTTTCCTGATTGACTGACCTTCATGTCTTAAAGTAATGATGGACTGTCATTTCTCTTTGCTTATTTGAGCTATTCCTTCCATAATATGGACTTGGTCTTTTACTAAATAGGGCTATCTTCTGTATACCAAACCTACCTTGTCACAATACAACTGATTGACTCAAACAAATTAAAAAGGAAAGAAATTCCACAAATTCATTTTAACACACCTGTTAATTGAAATGCATTCCAAGTGTTTACTTCATGAATGTGAATGAATGTGTCCTCCTCCCAGAGCGCTAAGAACCTTGGCGTGATCCTGGACAACACCCTGTCGTTCTCAAACGTTTGATTTTGTCTAATCAACTAACATCAAGGCGGTGGCCCGTTCCTGTAGGTTCATGCTCTACAACATCCGCAGAGTACGACCCTGCCTCACACAGGAAGCGGCGCAGGTCCTAATCCAGGCACTTGTCATCTCCCGTCTGGATTACTGCAACTCGCTGTTGGCTGGGCTCCCTGCCTGTGCCATTAAACCCCTACAACTCATCCAGAACGCCGCAGCCCGTCTGGTGTTCAACCTTCCCAAGTTCTCTCACGTCACCCCGCTCCTCCGCTCTCTCCACTGGCTTCCAGTTGAAGCTCGCATCCGCTACAAGACCATGGTGCTTGCCTACGGAGCTGTGAGGGAACGGCACCTCAGTACCTCCAGGCTCTGATCAGGCCCTACACCCAAACAAGGGCACTGCGTTCATCCACCTCTGGCCTGCTCGCCTCCCTACCACTGAGGAAGTACAGTTCCCGCTCAGCCCAGTCAAAACTGTTCGCTGCTCTGGCTCCCCAATGGTGGAACAAACTCCCTCACGACTTGATTAGTGTAGTGTCCACGCCAGGACAGCGGAGTCAATCACCACCTTCCGGAGACACCTGAAACCCCACCTCTTTAAGGAATACCTAGGATAGGATAAAGTAATCCTTCTCACCCCCCTTAAAAGATTTAGATGCACTATTGTAAAGTGGCTGTTCCACTGGATGTCATAAGGTGAATGCACCAATTTGTAAGTCGCTCTGGATAAGAGCGTCTGCTAAATGACTTAAATGTAAATGTAAATGTAAATGTAATGAAGCTGGTTGAGAGAATGCCAAGAATGTGCAAAGCTGTCATCAAGGCAAAGGGTGGCTATATATTTGGATTTGTTTAACACTTTTTTGGTTATTATGATTCCATATGTGTTATTTCATAGTTTTGATGTCTTTACTGTTATTCTACAATGTAGAAAATAGTAAACATAAAGAAAAACCCTTGAATTAGTAGGTGTGTCCAAGCTTTTGACTGGTACTGTATGAAACACATAAAAATCACATTTTTGACTGCACTCAACCTCAATAATTTGGCCGATTTAATAATTTACCATTCCTGTCTGCTTTCATGCCAATAACATTTGCTGTTCAAAAAGGACAATACTTGTGTTTCAATAACTGCTGCTGCATTTTGTAATCCTGAACTATCCCTTTAAAATCCAACACTAGTTACGTAATTCAAAGATGATTTCTGTCTATGTATGTTATAAGTTATAACAGACGTGGAGGGGAATGCGTTTGAACACTGGTCAGCTTGGAGCAGCATGCACTGCCACATTGTGTTAAAACACAGCTTTCTGCTTAGGCCTTATTGCTATATCTGTCAGGACACTTGACACAAAAAGTGTAAGAGCAGCACAAATATTTACTTTTTTTACCACTTAATGGGTGGAGGGGAAAACACCTGTCATCATTTTTCATAAAAATGCATTTATGCCATCGCCTGAACTATGGATCCTGTGACTCAACAGCTGAGAGGGAGGGGGGGTAAACCATTACTGCAATGACTGCAAAGGACAGATTGTAATTGTGCTGTGGAATCTAGGAGATATATGTTTGTGTGTGACAGGGCGCTAGTCATTAGGACATGTTAAGTGCAAACATGTGGAGGAGCTTCCCTGACAAGTGCACAGAGATCTTGACAATGTCCCCAATGAACAAAATAATTAGGCTATAAATAACTTATCTTTTCATTCTCTGTGATGTGACCCAAAAAAGCTGTCAACAGTGGATCCAGTCTCTTGGACCAGCTGCTGGCCCATAGGGAGACCAGGCCTCCTTGAGAGTTCTCACCTTTGGAAGGTGTCTTACTGCCTGCCCTCTATGTTTACCAGTTAGTACAGTATGTTACTCTTGATAATGCCATAGGCTCATATTGATCAATGTTACTGAGCAGAGTTTAATGTATGGTACTGTATGGTCTCTCACATAGTTTTGAAGATGTCCCTATAATCTTTAATGATATGCCAGAAATATAGCAATAAGGCACGAGGGGGTGTGGTATATGGCCAATATACCATGGCTAAGGACTGTTCTTAAGCACGACACCACACGGAGTGCCTGGATACAGCCCTTAGCTATGGTATATTGGCCATATAGCACAAACCCCAGAGATGCCTTATTGCTATTATAAACTGGTTACCAATGTAATTAGAACAGTAAAAATAAAGTTTTTTTCATACCCGTGGTATGTGGTCTGATATGCCACGGCTGTCAGCCAATCAGCATTCAGGGCTCGAACTACCCAGTTTATAATTTTGTACATGTATTGTGTTTTTGAGCTCACATGCTTGTGCCTTACCATCTTGAGTGACATGTGACAGGTCAGTGATGATCTTAGAGGGCTTTTTCCTCTTGTTAGGTGGGGCAGGTCTTCCATGAGGCATAACTGCAGACTGAGAACACAAGTAAACAGAAAGTTAGAAAAGATCACACAACATACCAAGCTACTGTATAATATGTCCGATTTAGAATATATATATGTAGCCACACAGTTTTAAAAAACTACTTGTGGAAAGGAGACAGAGAGAGGAGATAGGAGTCCCTCTAGTGATAGTCTCTAACCATTGCACCATTTAAAGACCAACCAACCACCAACCCTGCTTGGGACCGACACTTATGAGGCTATGCAGACTAGATGCAGACTGCACCTTGCTCATTGTTCAAAGTGCACGTCAATGCCTTCAGAGTCCTAACATTCCCATAACCAACAGATGTCTGTCCAAGAGGAAATATATAGACCACTGTAGGTTTCAGTTCTGTTTGGTCTGAACACTCAAGACATTAGATAGGTTTAACACATACGGTATATAGACCTACGGTGGGTGCAGTAAACACATTCCTCTGCATAAGGCTATTAGAACAAACTACCAAGACTTTCAGATCAATCCAATTTGCAGTAGACAGATCAATCCAATTTGATGCATAATATGAACATGGCTATAATCATATAAATCTGCCACAGGAACTCTGTAGTCTAGGTTGCTAGTTTACTATAGAATACTATACCTCAACCATGTGTAGTACTTACTATAGAATTGTGTATTATACTATAGAATACAATAGTAAATACAGTATACTACAGAGCGCAAAAACACTACAGTAAATACTACAATAATGTCCTCAAAACACTACAGTTGTTCGTAATAATGATGGTCGGACCAAGGCGCAGCTTACATAGAGTTCCACATACTTTTAATGAATAAAGTGAAACTTAAGCAAATACAAAACAATAAAGAATAAACGAACCGTGACAACAATTCAGTGTTAACAAGCAACTAAACATAAACAATATCCCATAACCCACAGGTGACACGCACCTCAGGGCGAGCGCGAGGAGCAGGCAACGGACGCACCTGACTGGAAAAGCCCACTTGAGGGAGAGTGCGAGGAGTAACGAGTAATGTAACGTCTAGTAGGGCTAAACAGCACTGTTCCAAAAACAAGATCCCACAAACTACAGGTGGAAAAAGGCTGCCTAAGTATGATCCCCAATCAGAGACAACGATAGACAGTTGCCTCTGATTGGGAACCATACCCGTGCCAACAAAGAGATAGAAAACATAGATTTCCCACCCTAGTCACACCCTGACCTATCAAAATTGAGAATTAAAAAGATCTCTAAGGTCAAGGCGTGACAGTACCCCCCCCCCTCGGTGGTGGCTCCGGTGCGGGACGCAGACCCTGCTCCGCTCGTGGCGCCTCAAATTCGTCGGCGCCTCTGGTGCGGGGATCGTCGCTGGAAGCTCCGGACCGTAGATCGTCGCTCGGGACTCCGGACCGGGAACCGTCGCTGGAGGCTCCGGACTGCAGACTGTCGCTGGAGACTCCGGACCTTGGATCGTCACTGGAGTCTCCGAGCCATGGATCAACACTGGAGGCGCCGCGCCATGGATCATCACTGGAGGCTCCGGCCCATGGCCGGCCCAACAAAGAAATAGAAAACATAGATTGCCCACCCTAGTCACACGCTGACCTATCCAAATAGAGAATTAAAAAGATATCTAAGGTCAAGGAGTGACAGATATTCTGTTACATTGTTCGTAATGATGATGGTCAGACCAAGGCGCAGCGTACATAGAGTTCCACATACTTTTAATGACTGAAGTGAAACTTAAGCAAATACAAAACAATAAAGAATAAACGAACGGTGACGACAATGCAGTGCTAACAAGCAACTAAACATAAACAATATCCCATAACCCACAGGTGGAAAAAATGCTACTTAAGTATGATCCCCAAGTAGAGACAACGATAACCAGCTGCCTCTAATCGGGAATCATACAAATCACCAACATAGAAAATCAAACCTAGAACCCCACATAGAAAATATAAACTAGAACAAAAAACCCTAGTCAAGCCCTGACCTACTCTATCATAGAAAATACAGGTTTTCTATGGTCAGGATGTGACAACAGTCCACAAAAACAGTCAACACTTTGCAGACGACACTACAGTGGTAGGCTTGATTACCAACAACGACGAGACGGCGTACAGGGAGGAGGTGAGGGCCCTTGGAGTGCGGTGTCAGGAAAATAACCTCACACTCAACGTCAACAAAACAAAGGAGATGATCGTGGCCTTCAGGAAACAGCAGAGGGAGCATCCCCCTATCCACATCGACAGTACAGTAGTGGAGAGGGTGAAAAGTTTGAAGTTCCTCGGCGTACACATCACGGACAAACTCTTTCTTCAACCTCAGGAGGCTGAAGAAATTTGGCTTGTCGCCAAAAACACTAACACAATTTTACAGATGGACAATCAAGAGCATCCTGTCGAGCTGTATCACCGCCTGGTACGGCAACTGCTCCGCCCACAACCGTAAGGTCTGCACAACGCATCATTACCTCTTCACCCCGCTATCATCCAGAAGGCGAGGTCAGTACAGGTGCATCAAAGCAGGGACCGAGAGACTGAAAAACAGCTTCTATCTCAAGGCCATCAGACTGTTAAATAGCCATCACTAACATTGAGTGGCTGCTGCCAACATACTGACTCAACTCCAGCCACTTTAATAATGGAAAAGTTTATGTAATAAATGTATCACTAGTCACTTTAAACAATGCCACTTCATATAATGTTTACATACCCTACATTACTCATCTCATATGTATATACTGTACTCTATACCATCTACTGCATCTTGCCATCTTGGTGTAATGTATCACTAGCCACTTTAAACAATGCCACTTTTATATGTTTACATACCCTACATTACTCATCTCATATGTATATACTGTACTCTATACCATCTACTGCATCTTGCCTGTGCCATTCTGTACCATCACTCATTCATATATTTATATGTACATATTCTTATTCATTCCTTTACACTTGTGTTTATAAGGTAATTGTTGTGAAATTGTTAATTTAGATTACTCGTTGGATATTACTGTATTGTCGGAACTAGAAGCACAAGCATTTCGCTACACTCGCATTCACATCTGCTAATCATGTGTATGTGACAAATACAATTTGATTTGATTTGATTTCCATTGATCATCCTTGAGATGATTCTACAACTTGATTAGAGTCCACCTGTGGTAAAATTCAATTGATTGGACATGATTTGGAAAGGCACACACCTGTCTATATATGGTCCCACAGTTGAAAGAGCATGTCAGAGCAAAAACCAAGCCATGAGGTCGAAGGAATTGTCCGTAGAGCTCCGAGACAGGATTGCGTCAAGGCACAGATCTGGGGAAGGGTAGCAGAAAATGTCTGCAACATTGAAAGTCCCCAACAACACAGAGTTTTCCAAAAGGTACCTAAAGGACTCTCAGACCTTGAAAAACAAGATTTTCTGGTCTGATGTAACCAAGATTGAACTCTTTGGCCTTGAGAGGATCTGCAGAGAAGAATAGGAGAATCTCCCCAAATACAGGTGTGCCAACCTTGTAGCGTCATATCCAAGAAGACTCAAGGCTGTAATCGCTGCCAAAGGTGCTTCAAGAAAGTACTGAGTAAGGGGTCTGAATATTTATGTAAATAAGATATTTCCTTTTTTTTTTATACAAATGAGCAAAAAAAAAATCAAAAAACATGTTTTTGCTTTGTCATTATGGGGTATTGTGTGTAGATTGATGAGGGGAAAAATGATTTAATCCATTTTAGAATATGCCTGTAAGGTAACAGCATTATGAAAAAGTCAACGTGTCTGAATACTTTCCAAAGGCACTGTACCTACACTACCTACAGGTTATGGAAAATGAGCTCTTTGTGTATTTTGTCCAGTAGGTTTCCTCAAGGAGAAAGCCCCCACTGCTATGTCAAAGACAATAAAACAAAAACACTACAGTAAATACTACAGTATACTACAGTTTGCAAAAACACCACACCACAGTAATGACAGTATTTATACTATAGTAAACTGTAAATACTACAGTATACTGCAGTCATGTACGGCAACGCAACAGTAAATACTACAGGATTTAGTCGGCAAAAACCCTCCAACAGTGAATACTACTGTAAAGTCGGCAAAAACACTACAGTGAATACTATAGTATTTATACCGTAGTATACTATAGCATTTTGTCATGTGGGTAAGCTCCATGCCACCTAGGAAGTTAATGTCTTACAGATCCCTTTCTATATGCTGTAGTTCTGCACTGTTGTTCTCCTTTGAGCCATACTGTCCTGCATGTCCTGAGAGTCTGCAGCTTCTTTAAGACCCTGTCAATGGCAAACTTGGCATCACATCGACTGACTGTAACCCAATCCACCAGAGCTATTTTTAAGCGCCATTTTCAGCCAAGACCTTTTATCGACTAGTAGTGGCGTCAGTGGACTATCAGATGTGTGAAACGCAATGGACATTCATATACAAACACATACACACTGGCACAATTGTGAAGGGAATGATCGAATTTTCCTAAAAAGTTGAATTAAGATGGTGAGAGGTTGGGGGGATTAGAGGAAGAATTGTGGAGGAGGACTTTACAGATGTAAAGCATCTGTCAAATGATCACAACCTCAGGTCCCATCCTCCCCCCTCCAGGCTTTGCACACCATATAAAATGTGCAGTTGGACAGAAGGGAGTGGTCAGCACATTCCCTCAGAGCCTGCCTGCGCCTTTAAGACATGGGTCAATTCTAAAAACAATCAAGGAACTTCAAGACCACTTCACCGTGCCTTCGTCAAAAGCACTTTATATCCCTTAAATTGAAATAATGCTTTCCTCATTGAGTCAACATCTTCAACCATTAATTCAATTCTCAAGTGCAGTTATTTGTATCCTAAGTGAATGCTATAGGTGAAGCTATTGCCAAATTTTATTTACTTTCCAGGTTGCCGTTGACGGTCAAGTCCTGCGTGCAATTGGTTAATAAAATCCAGCTGATGGAATGATCCACTCACCCAGTTTTTGTAATCCTTCTGTTCAGAGGTATATTTAATACCATTAGGAGATGAAGGCTTCAGGTTAATCTCAGTCAGAAGTTTACAAATCACAGGGTGCCTCTGACCTGTGGTTGGACTCAGATCCCAGGGAGTGCAAAATCCACCCAGAGCTTGGATGGCAGATCTTTGAGGGGGGGGCTGCGGGGGCCGTGGTGGCGAGGGGAGGTTGGGGGAAAAAGTAAAAGTGGAGGGTGGGGGGTGGCGGCCAAAACTTCTTTGCACGGCAATAAATTGCTGATGGGGATATCAAGAGAGCAATATCATTATTGCAGATGGTCTGGGGGCCTATATATAGAACCGGAGAAGAGCGAGGGGTGTGGGTGTCTTAACTTATAAGATAGACTCAAAAGGAGGGAGGGGTGTCTGGGGGTATGTTTTGAGGGTGAGGTAATTGGTTTGCCCCTTTTCCCCTTCATTAATTAACTTCAAACTTTGAATAGATTGTCACTTTTCTGCCAGGCAGGGGCGCCCTTGCTGTTGTGTGGCATTCATGGTCATATAGCTGCCTAAACCAAAGTGGGTGCTGATTTGTTGGCTCAGACACATCCACAGCTCTCACCATTGCTTAAAGGGATAATTCAGGATGTTGGCAATGAATCCCTTTATCTACTTCCCCAGAGTCATGTGAACTTGTGGATACCATTTTTATATCTCTGCATGAAATTTGAAGGAAGTTGCTAACTAGTGTTAGTGTAATTGCTAACTGGCATTAGCGCAATGACTGGAAGTATATGGTAACTCCTAGCATGCCAGCTTCGGCATGGGAAGCAGGTAGCTCCGGCTCCAACACCCGGACCCGACATCACCCCCAACACAGAAACAAAAAGACGTTCCCTGATGCTTCCCTTTGATGAGTTGTCATTCTGTAACGATGTACGCTGAAAGTTGGGAAGCAAGTTCAGGGAGTGAAAACATTTAATAAATGAAAGAACAAAACAAGAAACACGAACAGCGCACAGACATAGAACAGAAACAGAAACAATGACGACTGGGGAAGATACCAAAGGGAGTGACATCAACTCAGCAAAACAAAAAAAAACGTCTTTTCACTGTCAACTGTGTTTATTTTTAGCAAACTTAACATGTGCAAATATTTGTATGAAAATAACAGGATTCAACAACTGATACATAAACTGAACAAGATCCACATACATGTGACTAACAGCAATGGAACACTGTGTCCCTGTACAAAGGGGGGGTCCTCATGGACTGCATCAGATTTGCCAGTTCTTGCTGTGAGATGCTACCCCACTCTTCCACCAAGGCACCTCCAAGTTCCCGGACATGTCTGTGGGGAATGGCCCTAGCCCTCACCCTCCGATCCAACAGGTCCCAGACGTGCTCAATGGCATTGAGATCCGGGCTCTTCGCTGGCCATGGCAGAACACTGACATTCCTGTCTTGCCGGAAATCGCGCACTGAACAAGCAGTATGGCTGGTGGCATTGTCATGTTGGAGGGTCATGTCAAGATGAGCCTGCAGGAAGGGTACCACATGAGGGAGGAGGATGACTTCCCTGTAATGCACAGTGTTGAGATTGCCTGCAATGACAACAAGCTCAGACCGATGATGCTGTGACACACCGCCCCAGACCATGACAGACCTTCCACCTCCAAATCAATCCCGCACCAGAGTACAGCCCTCGGTATAACGCTCATTCCTTCAACGATAAACACGAATTCAACCATCACCCCTGGTGCAACTTGTCAGTGAAGAGCACTTTTTGCCAGTCCTGTCTGGTCCAGCGACGGTGGGTTTGTTCCCATAGGCAACGTTTTTGCCTGCGATGTCTGGTGAGGACCTGCCTTACAACAGGCCTGCAAGCTCTCAGTCCAGCCTCTCTCAGCCTATTGGGGACAGTCTGAGCACTGATGGAGGGATTGTGCCTTTCTGGTGTAACTCAGGCAGTTGTTGTTGCTATCCTTCACCTGTCCCGTAGGTGTGATGTTCGGATGTACTGATTCTGTGCAGGTGTTGTTACATGTGGTCTGCCACTGCGAGGATGATCAGCTGTCCGTCCTGTCTCCCTGTAGCGCTGTCTTAGGCATCTCACAGTACGGACATTGCAATTTATTGCCCTGGCCACATTTGCAGTCCTCATGCCTCCTTTCAGCATACCTAAGGTATGTTCACGCAGATGAGCAGGGACCCTGGGCATCTTTCTTTTGGTGTTTTTCAGAGTCGGTAGAAAGGCGTCTTTAGTGTCATAACTGTGACCTTACCTTGCAGTGCTTCACTGTTATCACCAGGAGCTGGGCTAAGATTGAATGAAACTCTGGAATGGTAGTGTTGTGTTATGGGGAATTGTTGTGTTATAGGAAATGGATCCATTAATCACAAATATAAACTGCTGGCATGATATATTGTATAACGCACTCCCAGTGGATTTCCCAGGTGAGAATGGATATCCCTAATTTATTTCCCATAATTCTCATTTTTATCTTAAAACCTCGACCTCTGCATTGGACCCAGTTCTGTTTTTTTTCTGGACTCAACATTACAGTCTTGGTTTATCCGTAACAGATATTGGCTACTACTGTAATTCTACCATTACCATGTTTAATTGTATTCTGACTGCAATGTAAAAATGAGTGTTGATCAGCCATAAATACTTTTCACAGCCCTATATATAAGTGGCAGGATTACAAGTGGAAAACATGCCAGCTAAATGCTCCACCAGACTGTGTGTCTGTAGCATAGATACACAATATGGGTTTGTAGTACCCTCAAATGAGTTGTGCCCCAGTGCTGTTGGGTTTCAAAATCTGTTGAAAATATAGCCCATAGCACCATCATGTGGTGAGTGGTTGTTAGAATTTCACTGTTCTCTAGAGATTGACCCTGGGCAATCAACAAATCATGGCTAAATGATTATAAGTTATGCTCTCTAGTGTATTTTGAACATTGAGAGCGGGCTCCTTTGGTTGGATAAAAAAATAATAATTTTAAAAAGTAGGTCATTATTATATTATTTTGTCTCTTGGACCCCCTATGATCTTGGGCCCAGCCCCTGACTCACACAATTGACCAGTCACATTGATTTGTATAGTTTTTTTTTTTTAATCGGTTACCCAATCAAGGAATGGTCCCCCAGTTACCCACATCGGCCCCCTCCATCCTGTTCTCCCCCCATCTGATGAATAGCAGCAGGCTGTCTACACTCATTGAGAGCGGGCTCCTGAGTCTTCCTATGGTTGGCAGCTGCAGTGAAAAAAGATCAAATATATACCACATATATAATATACACTCTATATATAAAATTTACAGTATAGATTTCCTTAATATATACAGTGCATTCAGGTTTGAAGGAAGAGGAGGGGGTGTGATGATTTACATTAAAGAACATATCCGATGTAAACAAATTGAGTGGTCATGTGATAATGAACTAGAATGTATCGGCCTGAACGTTACACTGTCTCCCCAAATGTCTTTTACCCTCATTGGAATGTATAGGCCACCTTCCACCAAAAGTGTGTTTTTTGATCAGTTTAATACCATGCTTAGGGAATGTGATTTTGGGAAAGAGGTCATCTTAATGGGAGATTTTAACATTAATTATTAAGACAAGTGTTGTAGAAAAACCCTCAAACGGATCACTAATACCTTTGACCTTACACAGCTAGTTAAAGGGCCAACCAGGGTGACTTGTTGCTCTAAAACACAGATTGATTTGGTGTTCAGTAATAAACCAGAGAGAGTGACTAAATCATTCAATATGGTTACTGGGCTGTCTGATCATAATCTGACACTTATAGCCAGAAAGCTGTCTAAGAGCAGGTTTAACCTCTCTACTGTTAGAAAGCCAGATCAACTCAGAATACCTAAGAGTGAATTAAACTATTTTGAAAAAGCAATTAAGGGAATAAACTGGAATGATCTCTTGTCCTATACATACGTGGAAGCTGATAGTCAGGTTTTTCTATCCACAATCCAGACTACAATAAATGGCTTCCTAAAGAAAATCAAATCCAAACCTGGCCAAAAGAGCACTCTTCCTTGGCTAAATGGGGAAATCTGGAAATTGATGAAAGAACGAGATTTTGCTCTAAAAATAGCCCTAAAATCTAAATTAGAGCATGACAGACGTAGGTTTACCATGTTGAGAAATAAGGTGATGAAAGAAATCAGACAGGCCAAGGCAAACTTTTTTATTAACATAATTGGTGAAGCAAAGGGAAATTCTAAATTGATCTGGGAGAATGTAAAAAAGTTAACAGGGAAAGACCATAGTAACACTGCAAAAAGACTAGAAATCATGGTGAATAACAATCTAACACAGGATGCAGTCGACATAGCAATAGCCTTCAATTCCTACTTTATTGACTCTGTCAGGGTACTGACACAGAACCCCTCCACTGGTTTCTTGGGCTCATTGCTAGTGAATGACACTCAACCTGTCTTCATCATAAGGGAGGTTTCTGAGTCAAAGGTGAACAAGGTGATTAGCTCACTAAAGAACTCTAAAGCCAAAGATGTGTTTCGGATGGACTCTACCTTTCTTAAAAACTACAAAGAGTCACTCATTGGCCCCATTACTAAGGTCACCAACACATCTATTGGTCTCGGTGTGTTTCCAAGTGTATGGAAGTAGGCCATAATAACGGCCATCTTTAAATCAGGAAAAAAAGTGTGTCGCAGAACAACTGATTGCCCACCTCAACAACAGCCCCTTCACATTACACTCCATGCAGTTTGGTTTCAGAGCGAAACACTCCACAGAAACGGCCAACTGCTTTCTTCTGGAAAATGTGAAGTCCAAGATGGACAAAGGGGGTGCTGTTGGGGCTGTGTTTCTGGACCTAAGGAAGGCTTTTGATACTGTTAACCATGAGATTCTCATCACAAAATTGTCCAAGTTCAACTTTTCCCCTGATGCCTTGAGATGGATGAAATCATACCTTGAAGGCAGAACTCAGTGTGTCAGAGTGAGCAATGAGCTGTCGCCCACTCGTAGCTATGATGTGGGCGTGCCCCAAGGGTCAATACTGGGGCCCCTCCTGTTCAGCCTGTACATTAATGATCTGCCTTCTGTCTGTACTGGGTCTGAAGTTCAAATGTATGCAGCTGATACAGTGATATATGTGCATGCAAAGAGCAAACAACAAGCTGCACAAGAACTCACTACTGTAATGGTCCAGATTACAAAGTGGCTCAGTGACTCATGTTTGCATCTCAATGTGAAAAAAACTGTTTGCATGTTCTTCACAAAGAGGGCAACAGATGCTACTGAGCCAGATGTCTATGTGTCAGGGGAGAAGCTCCAGGTGGTATCCGATTTTAAGTACCTTGGCATCATACTTGATTCCAACCTCTCTTTTAAAAAGCATGTGAAAAAGGTCATTCAAATAACTAAATTCAACCTAGCTAATTTTCGATTTATACGAAATTGTTTGACTACAGAGGTAGCAAAACTGTACTTCAAATCTATGATACTCCCCCACTTAACATACTGCTTGACGAGTTGGGCCCAAGCTTGCTGTACAACATTAAAACCTATTCAGTCTGTCTACAAACAGGCTCTCAAAGTGCTTGATAGGAAGCCCAATAGCCATCATCATTGTCACATCCTTAGAAAGCATGAGCTCTTGAGTTGGGAAAATTTTGTGCAATACACCGACGCATGTCTTGTATTCAAGATCCTTAATGGCCTGGCTCCTACCTCCACTCAATATTTTTGTTAAACAGAAAACCCAGACATATGGCAGCAGATCCACAAGGTCTGCCATGAGAGGTGACTGTATAGTTCCCCTAAGGAAAAGCACCTTTAGTAAATCTGCATTCTCTGTGAGAGCTTCCCATGTCTGGAATACACTGCCATCAGACACACATAACTGCACCACATATCACACTTTCACAAAATGCTTGAAGACATGGCTAAAGGTCAATCAGATTTGTGAACATGGTCCCTAGCTGTGTGTTGCCGCTTTCCATGTTGTCTGTAGCTTGTGAGGTGTGGAAACACTTTGTTGCTTTTATGAATTTTGTCTTGCTGCTTTTTGTTCTATGTTGCTCTGTCTGTATGCTATGTCTTGCTTGTCCTATGTTGCTATGTCTTGCTTGTTCTATGTTGCTATTGTCTATATTGTAATTGTTTTTAATAACCTGCCCAGGGACTGCGGTTGAAAATTAGCCGGCTGGCTAAAACCGACACTTTTACTGAAACGTTGATTAATGTGCACTGTCCCTGTAAAAATAAAAAATAAACTCAAACTCAAAAAAGAAAGGATGGCTTTCACTTCAGCAGTGATAAATTCATAAACTTCTTTGACGAAAAGATCATGATCATTAGAAAGCAAATTATGGACTCCTCTTTAAATCTGTGTATTTCTCCAAAGCTCAGTTGTCCTGAGTCTGCTCAACACTGCCAGGACCTAGGATCAAGGGAGACACGTACGTTTTTTTAATATTATATCTCTTGACACATTAATGAAAATAGTCTTGGCCTCTAAACCTTCAAGCTGCATACTGGAACCTATTCCAAATAAACTACTGAAAGAGCTGCTTCCTGTGCTTGGCCGTCCTTTGTTGAATATAATAAACGGCTCCCTATCCACTGGATGTGTACCAAACTCACTAAAAGTGGCAGTAATAAAGCCTCTCTTGAAAAAGCTAAACCTTGACCCAAAAAATATAAAAAACTATCGGCCTATATCAAATCTCCCATTCCTCTCAAAACATGAAAAAGCTGTTTCGCGGCAACTCACTGCCTTCCTGAAGACAAACAATTTATACGAAACACTTCAGTCTGGTTTTAGACCCCATCATAGCACTGAGACTGCACTCGTGAAGGTGGAAATTACCTTTTAATGGCATCAGAACAAGGCTCTGCATCTGTCCTCATGCTCCTAGACCTTAGTGCTGCTTTTGATACCATCGATCACCACATTCTTTTGGAGAGATTGGATTCCCAAATTGGTCTACATGGACAAGTTCTGGCCTGGTTTAGATCTTATCTGTCGGCCTTGCTCCTACCTATCTTTGTAATTTGGTCCGTACCTACCTGGCGTACATACCTGCACATACGCTATGGTCACAACACGCAGGCCTCCTTACTGTGCCTAGAATTTCTAAGCAAACAGCTGGAGGCAGGGCTAAATGTTTATGTAATGTTCTGCCTATCCATGTGAGAGATGCAGACTCGGTCTCAATCTTTAAGTCTTTATTGAAGACTCATCTCTTCAGTAGGTCCTATGATTGAGTGTAGTCTGGCCCAGGGGTGTGAAGGTGAACGGAAAGGCACTGGAGCGACGAACTGCCCTTGCTGTCTCTGCCTGGCCAGTTCCCCTCTCTCCACTGGGATTCTCTGCCTCTAACCCTATTACAGGGGCTGAGTCACTGGCTTACTGGTGCGTCACTGGAGTGGGTTAAGTCACTGACGTGATCTTCCTGTTCGGGTTGGTGCCCCCCCCCCCCCGGGTTCGTGCCGTGGGGGAGATCTTTGTGGGCTATACTCGGCCTTGTCTCGAGGTAGTAGGTTGGTGGTTGAAGATATCCCTCTAGTGGTGTGGGGGCTGTGCTTTGGCAAAGTGGGTGGGGTTAGATCCTGTCTGTTTGGCCCTGTCCGGGG
Source organism: Oncorhynchus keta (assembly GCF_023373465.1). Lineage (NCBI taxonomy): Eukaryota > Metazoa > Chordata > Actinopteri > Salmoniformes > Salmonidae > Oncorhynchus > Oncorhynchus keta. Next base: position 43,816,145 of record NC_068422.1, on the reverse strand, counting down.
GTATCGTCGAACAGGGCCACAGTGTCCCCCGACCCCTCTTGTCAAAGCCTCCAGTATTTATGCTGCAATAATTTGTGTCGGGGGCTAGGTTCAGTCTGTTATGTCTGGAGTATTTCTCCTGTCTTATCCGGTGTCCTGTGTGAATTTAAGTATGCTCCCTCTAATTCTATCTCTTTTTCTCTCTTTCTCCTTATCTCTCTCTTTCTCTCTCTCTTCTCTGGGAGGACCTGAGCCTCAGGACTACCTGGCCTGATGACTCCTTGCTCTCCCCGGTCCACCTGGTCATGCTGCTGCTCCAGTTTCAACTGTTCTGCCTGCGGCTACCGAACCCTGACCTGTTCACCGGACGTGCCACCTGTCCTGGACCTGATGTTTTGGACTCTCTCTCTCTCTTCCGCACCTGCTGTGTCTTACTCTGAATGATCGGCTATGAAAAGCCAACTGACATTTACTCCTGAGGTGCTGACCTGTTGCACCCTCTACAACCACTGTGATTATTAATATCGGACTCTGCTGGTCATCTATGAACGTTTGAATATCTTGGCCATGTTCTGTTATAATCTCCACCCGGTACAGTCGGAAGAGGACTGGCCACCCCTCGGAGCCTGGTTCCTCCTAGGTTCCGGCCTTACTAGGGAGTTTTTCCTAGCTACCGGGCTTCTACATCTGCATTGCTTGCTGTTTGGGGTTTTAGGCTGGGTTTCTGTACAACACTTTGTGACATCGGCTGATGTAAAAAGGGCTTTATAAATACATTTGATAGATTGATTCAACCTATTCCGCTCCAGCCAGTAGCACGAGCCCATCCTTCCCTATTAAGGTGCCACAATTCTCCTGTGGAGGGAACATACTGTGCCCCCCCATGCCTGCTCACCTCCCCCGATTGAATGAACTGCTACTATTGTTTCACCAATATGGTATAAGAATAACACAATTATTCAAATGTAAATAATAATTTGGCCTTTTACTCATCAAGAAACAGTACATACAAACAACAGTACCTTTTCTCTTCCATATTGAAATCAAGAAGAAAAATGCAATCAAGTAGAAATAAACCAGTTCACTACTGTGCAATGTCACATGCACCCACCCATATCACTGAAGACTATTGTAGATTTTCTCAAGTTGGTTCTGGAAGTATTCAAAGGGTGATTATAAGGTTGCATAAACATGAGTAGTGCTATCCCCCCACCATTTTCAAATTTGTTTTCTGAATATATAAATAAGGAAGATTAGCTGCTTCTACAGGACAAAGATCGAATCGTACTACACCGGCTCCGACGCTCGTCGAATGTGGCAGGGCTTGCAAACTATTACAGACGACAAAGGGAAACACAGAGGCGACTCTGGGATGATGGCCTTCTAGGCAGAGTTGCAAATAAAAAGCCATATCTCAGATTGGCCAATTAAAAAAATATAAGATAGGCAAAATAACACAGACAGTGGAAAAAGGAACTCTGCCTAGAAGGCCAGCATCCCGGAGTCGCCTCTTTACTGTTGACGTTGAGACTGGTGTTTTGAGGGTACTATTTAATGAAGCTGCTAGTTGAGTACTTGTGAGGCGTGTGTTTCTCAAACTAGACACTCTAATGTACTTGTTCTCTTGCTCAGTTGTGCATTGTTTGTTAGGCTACCTTTTACAATTTAAAGACACATTTCTGGCTGTAGAATCTGTGTTATAATTGGGTTTACTGTAAATGTTTTGAATATCACATGGGCATTCTCTAAAACAGAGAGACAGACGATAGATACTCCGATGGTGTAATTGAATTGGATAAAAATGTGTTGTTTTGGGGAAACAAGGCATTGTGTTTGCATGTCGATTTCTACCCTGTTCTAGACTGGTTTTCTGTCGTACAATAATATTGTGTATCTGATAATTGCAGTGTCACACAGTGAACGACAGGGAGCAGTGTGGAATCAAATGATTCAGACAATTGGAGACATGTCTATGTTTTATTCCTCTAAAAAAGGCTTATCTCTCAGTCAGTGAAAAGCTCTTACTGCGGCTTCATTATTAACAGACATTTTCACACTCAAATTATAGGTCTATTATTGTATTTTTACACATATGCACAACATATTGCATACTTTAAAACCCATAATGACATAAACACAACACAACCCTGTTGGGTTAAATTAGATTTATACATTTGAAAAACAACTAAAAATAACAACCATTTACCACCATCAGAAAGGTATGAGTCATGAACCCTGTCAGTGAATGGGGGTCGTATCCATATCCAAAAGCCTGTATGTATTTGCAGTTAATTGCCATCAGCTGTTACGGTTATGGTCCCATTCATGATTGGGTTCATTCTCTGTCAACTCTCCCATTTTATACACTACCTGATCACCTCCATGTTTCAGAGGCACCAATGTGGTTGTCCCTCTTCTCTCTCTATCCTCCTCCCTCACTAGGCCTCAGAACGAACCCAGGCTTTCCGAGTCACTTTCTTGTCATTTCTAACGGCTGTGGGAAATCCTTGACAAATCCAAACTAAAGTTTTTCTCTCATTTCACACTTTGACATATCTCCCCTCCTCTAAATGCCAGTGAGGACCTTGACTCTGGGTTTATAACCAAACCCCTTTAAAACATTTGGCAGGGACCATATGTCCCTGCTGCTTCCATATCCACAGCCCCTCTCGTGTTTTTAACACTTCAGTCACAAAAAAAAATACACATCCATCATTAGTGTCATTTGTTTTAATGCAACTTGAGCGGTGGCATGGACACCAGACATCCAGAAAGGGCACACTAGTCTGGGAAGTGCTAGGTTAATGTGTTCATCCAGTTCGGTTCGCTGTCTGATCAGCTCTGCAAATAGGCAGTGACAGGATAGCAAGACACCTGTTGACTACGAGCCCAGCCAAAACAGATAGCGTTTCTCGCTGACCACTGGGAGCCAGGGATCTGACCACCAACACAAACACTCAGAACACAGAGAGGTCTAACAGAACTTCTCCCTCCTCTCATCTTCCAAGGAGGGCTTAAGTGTACTGGAAGGGAGCTCCAGCCCTAGATCCATTAAATATTAGACCTAGCCATTGCCCAATGAAAAATGAGCAATGACCTCTTTTGGAGAGGTCCAAATGTCAGTGGTTTCCTCTGAGTGAAGCATCATGGTGCTTGGCACTCGTCTGATGGTGCTCACATTGAATCAGCGCTGCTCTGAACCCCCCTGTTTTCACCACTCTCTGTGTTTGCCTCACCTCTTCCTCCTCTGTCCTCTCATCAGAGAGGGAAGACACAGGAACTCAGCAATCCTCCTGTGATATTTCTTAAAATAAATCCTACATGTCAACATTTCAAGTTTCAAAGAATAATTCAGTACAGACTTTCTCACTACCATGGCCCTTTAAACAGTATTTAGCTGACTGTGTAGAAAGATAAGCCTTACACAACCTCCTCCAGGACAGGCATACAGTGGGTAGATGACTGTGTATGTGTGACGTGACTGGACCAAATTCTCTATTCAAATGTCCTGATAGACAATGATTCAACAGACAAACCAGACAAACACACGTCAGAAACAGCATGTGCGACAAGCAAGCTCATTTGTGACTGCAATCACATGGATGACTATGATTTAAAGTCTATCATAGTGCTTAGTTTACCTCATGCAAACCATCCTGATCTTGCGAGATCAGGGATGGTTCGTATGAGGCTAGTTCTTAGTGACGTTTTGATAGCCAATTACCTGCACAAACCAAAGGGTTGAAAATAATCAAATGAATGGAAACACATTTCTGAGTTTCAGCAATCAACCATCTTTCTAGTGAGGGTTTCAAATGATTACAATCCAACACACTTAATACAGTGGCTTGTGAAAGTATTCACCCCACTTGGCATTTTTCCTATTTTGTTGCCTTACAACCTGGAATTAAAATAGATTTTTGGGAGGTTTGTATCATTTGATATATACAACATGCCTACCACTTTGAAGATGCAAAATCTTTTTTAATTGTGAAACAAACAAGAAATAAGACAAAAAAACTGAAAACTTAAGCGTGCATAACTATTCACCCCCCAAAGTTGATACTTTGTAGAAACACCTTTTGCAGCAATTACAGTTGCAAGTTTCTTGGGGTATGTCTCTATAAGATTTTTGCCCATTCTTCAAGTCGGATGGGTTCTGCTGGTGTACAGCAATCTTTAAATCATACCACAGATTCTCAATTTGATTGAGGTCTGTTCGAAAATTTGATAGAGTTTTGGGCTTTGACTCGGCCATTCCAAGACATTTAAATGTTTCCCCTTAAACCACTCAAGTGATGCTTTAGCAGTATGCTTAGGGTCATTATCCTGCTGGAAGGTGAACCTCCATCCCAGTCTCAAATCTTTGGAAGACTAAAACAGGTTTCCCTTAAGAATTTCCCTGTATTTAGCACCATCCACCATTCCTTCAATTCTGACCAGTTTCCCAGTCCCTGCCAATGGAAAACATGCCCACAGCATGATGCTGCCACCACCATGCTTCATTGTGGGGATGGTATTCTCAGGGTGATGGAGGTGTTGGGTTTGTGCCAGACATAGCTTTTCCAAAAAGCTCAATTTTAGTCTCATCTGACCAGAGTACCTTCTTCCATGTGTTTTGGGAGTCTCCCGCATGCCTTTTGGTGACCACCAAACGTGTTTGCTTAATTTTCCTTTAAGCAATGGCTTTTCTTCTGGCCACTCTTCTGTAAAACCCACCTCTGTGGAGTGTATGGCTTAAAGTGATCCTATGGACGGATACTCCAATCTCTGCTGTGGAGCTTTACAGCTCCTTCAGGGTTATCTTTGGTCTCTTTGTTGCCTCTCTGATTAATGCCCTCCTTGCCTGGTCTGTGAGTTTTGGTGGGCGGCCCTCTCTTGGTAGGTTTGTTGTGGTGCCATATTCTTTCAATTTTTTAATAATGGATTTAATGGTGCTCTGTGGGATGATCAAAGTTTCTGTTTTTTTTATAACCCAACCCTGATCTGTACTTCTCCACAACTTTGTCCCTGGCCTGTTTTGGAGAGCCCCTTGGTCTTCATGGTGCCACTTGCTTGGTGGTGCCCCTTGCTTAGTGGTGTTGCAGACTATGGGGCCTTTCAGAACAGGTGTATATATACTGAGATCATGTGACAGATCATGTGACACTTAGATTGCACACAGGTGGACTTTATTTAACAAATTATGTGACTTCTGAAGGTAATTGGTTGCACCAGATCTTATTTAGGGGCTTCATAGCAAAGGGAGGAAATACATATGCAAGCACCACTTTTCCGTTTGTAATTTTCTTTTCATTTCACTTCACTAATTTGGACCATTTTGTGTATGTCCATTACAAAATCCAAATAAAAATCAATTCAAATTACAGGTTGTAATGCAACAAAATAGGAAAAATGGGGGGTGAATACTTTTGCAAGGCACTCATAAAAACATTTTTGTTAGGTACGGAACAAGCTCATTGATCAGTATTTGACCACCTTATTACTTTATTGTTTTGCAGATATTTGTTTTATGGCTGAGATGTGACCAGTTTTTAGTGACAGACAAGGTCTCCCACTCCCACCTGATCACATGGCACCTGGTCTCCACACACACGGCTGGACGCCCACCTTGGTGGCGATGAAGCGGGGTTTTGGCGCCTGCATGGCATTCGCCCTTAGGGGAGTGGGAAGGTTAGCAAGGAAACTAAGCTCAGGGGCACTCTGAAACTGCTTGGCTCCTTGGAGCCCACTGTAGGACACTCCAGGATAGGGTGCTGGGATGGAGTTGGAGTTGGAGTTGCGGACAGGGGTAACATTGATTCTGGGCAGTCCAGGCAGGCCCCCTGAATAGGTAGGAGCAAGGACGGAAGGTGAGGCAGAGACAGGAGCTGGGGCAAAGAAATGGGCAGGGGGTGGGGAGAGAGGAGCAGGGGTTGGAGAGATCATATCGGAGCGAGTCAGGCGTTCTCCCAGCGTTGTGGCTGAGCGAGGAGCGATCACGGTGGGGGCTAGGCTCGGGGCTGACATGGGCGTGGGTGTGGAGAAGCGCTTGATCTCATACACACGGGCCGCTTTGACTGGGATCTGTCTGGGAGGGGTCATGGTGCTGCCCACCATAGTAGTGTACCCTCCCTGCTGCTGCCTCTGGTCCTGGTAGGAGGGAATCGCCGACAGCTTGGCAACACTACCCCCGAACATAGCTGAGTTGAGCTGGTAAGGCTGCCTTCTCATGAAATCCAGAGCTTTGATTCCCTCCCTCTGAAAGGCGATCCCTCCTTTGCCTCCCCAGTCCCCCCTGTCAGACCTGCTGGTATCTCTCTGTGGCCCCACAGGACAGGAAGGGGCCAGCAGAGGGTTGTAGCCGATAGGCGGGGGAGCGCGGATGTTGGGGGATAACTTCCACTGTGAGTTGATATTGGGATTGGGAGCATCCTGGGGCCCGACCCCTGGGCGGGAGACCTCCAGCCGGTAGGCGGTCTCCTGTGGAGTGTCTACCACATACCGGTCCATGCGGCTCTGCCTGCGGGCAAACAGCTGAGCCCCCTTGCCTTCTTCCTGGGGGATCTGAGGGGCCTCGTGGATGACCCTAGGTTTGGGGGCCACCAGTGGAGGCATCCTTCCCCGGCAGACTTCAGCACCCTGGTCTTCTTCTTTACCAGACTCAAAGCCCATCACACTCTCTGAGTAGCTTCTGTAGAGGGGTCTGTCATCCAGGTTCTGCACCATGTTCAGCAGGTCAGGGTTGGGAGAGTTCTTCTTCTCAGCAGGTACTTGAAACATGGGCCTCCTGCCGCTGCGCCGACGAGCCTCCAGGAGGATGCCGGTACGACCACCAGGGGCAGGTGGGACCTTGGATATGGGGGATCTGAGTATAGGTGTTGGAGTTGTGGGGTTTGGGAGTGGGACAACTGAGACAGAAGCTTGGGGCATCTGGGCAACAGAAACTTGAGGTTGGTGTATGGGGTCAAAAGACACTGGAGCTGGGGCTGATTGAGCCACTGAGACTGGGGCTTGGGGTAGGGGTGCACCTGAGAATGGTGATGAGGGTGGAATTGAGGGTACATTGGCAAATGATCCTGGAGGTGGGGGTATGGGGCCACCTGAGAATTGTACTGGGGGTGGAGGTATGGCTGTGAAGGAAGCCTGTGGAACAGAGGGCATGGGTGGTTCTGCCAGGTTCTCCACAGAGAAGGCAGGACGAGGATGAGTCGCCAGTGCTGAGGCTGAGGTGGAGAAGGGTCCTCTGCACACAGAGGACGGGGGAGAGAAGAAGGCGGGATTTCCACTTGGAGGCGGCTCTGATGAGGTGGAGAAGGGAGGTCCTACAATAGACACCGAGGTCGCCGGGCGCGGGGCGCTTTTGGTGATGACGGGGCGGAACACAACAGGAGCGGTGGCGGCTCGGTTGGTCACGAATCCTGGGTTGAAGGGGCGGGCTGTTCTGTTGAGAACAGAGCTGAAGGAGAGTTCTGGCAGCGGTGTTTGGGGTGGAGGTATGTGAGTGGTTAAGATCGACACTTGGGTGGTGATTGGGTTGGATGCCACAGTCAAGGGTGACATCACCATGCCAGCCGTGCTCACTGGAGAGTAGGCGACGTCTCCATTAGCCATGCTGTAGGCAGTAGGAGCAGCTGGGGCCGGTGCCATAGGCCCCTCTGCCACAGACCGAGCCTCCTCCTGGAAGGCTACAGGGGGCGGTGGTGCCATAGGCTGCTGAGGCTGGTACATCGGTGGTTGTGTTTTTGGCTGGGGCTGGCTCTGTGCATATGGCTGAGGCTGCTCCTGGATCTGTAGTTGGTTCGGTGATTGGGTCCTTATCTGAGGTTGGGCGGCAGCCACCTTCTTGGCGTGCTCGGCCGCCCTCTTCCTCTGCTGCTCAAACAGCTGGGCGCCCTTCCCAGAGATGTCACTCAGGCCGGGACTGGGGGCATCTTCTGCCCCGTCCCCTCGCTCTCCACCTGCGGTCGCCCTCTTCTCCAGCGCATCCAGGTAGTCACTGTCCCAGGTGGTGTCGGGGGCGGCCGAGAAGCCATCCTCATCAAACTCCGACTCGCTTCCTGGGAAGAGACCATCTTCCTCTGGGGAATTGTGCTGCATGTCCTCGTCCACGCTGCCGAAGCTGGTCAACGTGTACTTCTTGGAGCGCTGCCTGCGCTTCTTGAACATCAGCACGCCCTTGGAGTTGGGGTTGGGGGCGTCTGTCAGAAGGGAGGCGATAGAGCGGCACTTGGTTCTGGCCTCCTTCACCTTTTTGTCTTGAACCGTGTCACCCCGGTTCAGTTCTGTAGGGGTAAGAGAGCATGTTTTAGGGTGGGCATGTCTGTAGAAATGCTATTACTGTTTCTATGTCATCTTGGTTAGGGTCATTTCTGGTTTCAGTCCAGTCGCTACAACTTTAAAAAAGCTCTGGGTGAAATGTATTTTCAATTCTTTAATAGGAGTTATAATTCATCTGAACTGATTAACTTAAATTGGAACTGAATCTAACATATTATATACAAAAATACCACGGGATAGTCTTTTATAGGGTGGACTTTGATGCATTGACGACAGTAAAGGGGGATTTTTTTTTACTAGTGATGAACGACCAGATGTAACCTTTAAATGGAGAACTCAGCATGACACCAGGTTCTAAAAACAACAGGGAGAGTCTTCAACAAGCATCCATCTTCTAAGATGCTACCAGAGCACATTTGGTAAAATGACTGGCAAGCCACAGGCTTTTCACATTAACCAAGGTAATGGAAACATCCCTAGTTCCCAGCTACTAACTTCACCAAATAGCAGAAAGTGAGTGTTAACAGAAAGTCCCATCATCTAGGCAGAGGTTGTACATTTCAATTAATTTGTTATGGTTTTAATTAGCGTAGGGAGGCTAAATCTATGATCCCAATGTGCCCAACCATGTAAGGATTTGTTATTTAATTTGTCACCGGCAGTGTCCCTGAACAGGACATGTGAATGTCAACCTGTAATTAGGGACACCTAGGGATTAATGGCATTTTATTTCAATAACTTCTTAAAAAAGCAACTTCTTCTGTCCTGAAGTTGACGACTGACAGGTGGACATGTAATTATTTTCCATTTATGTACTTTGTCAGGAGTTTATTATTGGCATAAAGTATGAAATGATCACATACTCTACAGTAGATAACAGAGATTCTCTGTTATTGTAACAAAGCATTTTTATATATGGAATTTCCCTTGAATCATTTAGTCCATCTGTCCAGGGATCGTCTTTGCTTGACAAAAAGACTCCAGCTACTTATGTGATCCTGCTTTAGGTGGCTTTTCAAAATGAGTTTTAGTGGCTGATATGTTTTCTCACACCGACATAACTGATTCATTTGACTGATCCGTTCTTGGCCTTATCTGAAAACCATACATTTCTGTGTTCCTTTGGACTAAGTGTAGCGTTTGAAACATCTGTGACGAAACGTCATCCCATAGCAAACCTCTTAAACTCTGATACACAAACATGCATTCATCAGCTGTTAGCCCAGGTCACTGGTCCATACATCAACTGCCTGACAGACTGATCAGAGCAGAGGGCAACCCCGCCTCACTATTATTAGCTATTGGTGTATCGGTGCCTAACCATCCGGCCAAAGACACCACGTGTGTGTATTTTGTATATTCATATGTGTATGAATGGAATGTGATCATATTTTGTTTACTCACTTTTACACGTGTCTTACTTATACATGTAAATATGTATGTTTTTCTTAAACGTACCCTTGTTTTTATTTCAGTCTTAGCGAGATGTAGCCAGACATGAACAATGGAGGGGAATATAGTGGAGGAGAAGGACAGAAGTGATATATAAAAGTGGTCAAAGAGGGAAAGTGAGACAGGGGAGAAGGACTCTGCTATTTGATACCAGATAGCAGCTGCATGGAAATGCTTTTCCCAGTTCATACATGCAGTGCTCAGGTTACCGGGCAACTGAACCAGGGGACAAATATAGCCCCTGTTCTACGTAGAAGGGACCGCCTCGAAATGGCCCCTTGCAGACTAATGCTGCCTCATGGGGAACACTCTGCCTTTACCTGAGAGGACAATGTCATTTGTAGAATACGTAGAATGTATGCACCATACGTAGAATGTATGCACACATGACTGTAAGTCGCTTTGGATAAAAGCGTCTGCTAAATGGCATATATTATTATATTATTATTATATTATTTGTTATGCAGTGACAACCACAACTAGCCATTACAGTAACAAATCCCGTATCACCCCATGGGTCATGATTTGTTTACTCACTGGCTTGCTTGGCCTTGTCCATGTAGGTGACACTGAGCTCCTCGTCCAGAGGGGTGTCTATAGGCCCCACCATGGGCACCATCTGCCTACGGGAGCTCAGCTGCATGGCTTCCTTTGCCCTCTCGGGTGACACTAGTGGGACAACGTTGGATGGCTCCTGGAAGGTTCTGTCCTCCTCCATCACTCTGTCCTGCCCTGAGACCTGGTCCTCAACCGAGGAGATGATGGAGGATGTCTCTGTGGAGGTCTGGGAGGACCACATCCCTGGAGGGGGCTGGTGGATCACCTCCCTGCGGGCCACCCCTGGCAGGCCCTCCCCCCCTCCTCTGCCATCCAGTAACCCGTGGCCCAGGAGCCCTGGGTAGACCCGGGCATCTGGGGCACTGTCATAGCCGCTAAACTCTGAGGTCTCCCCTCCCTCCGGGGAGGCTCTACCGAAGGCTTTTCCGGGTAAGTTGCTGGGATTTCTGTGCTTCTGCCTCCTCTGCCTCTCGTTGGCAGCCACTTCTGCGTCACTGTCTGTCTCCCCATAGTAGGCCTCGCTGCCTGGGGGCGAGGTGAGGCATCTGCGCACCATGGGGGATAGGAGGGAGGACCTGCCATGGGGGACCTCCATGACAGTGGCTGTGTGGTGCAGTCTGGAGGAGGGGGACATGGCGCGCAGGGTGGCTCGATACTCTTTGTCGATACGGGGTGATGGGGCGCGGGTCAATAGCACCACGGACTGGAAGCCTGCCGGCGCCCTGGAGGAGCAAATTCACAGTTACTTAGCTATTGTTGGTCATACTGTTCTGGCTTATCCTATTTGTGTAGCACTTAATGATGGTTTAGCACTTAATGATGGAGTAAAACTTAATGTTTGATTAAAACTTAATGATTGAGTAAAACTTAATGCTTGATTAAAACTTAATGATTGAGTAAAACTTAATGATGGAGTAAAACGTAATGATGGAGTAAAAATGAATGATGGAGTAAAAGTTAATGATTGATTCAAATGTAATGATGGAGTAAAACTTAATGATGGAGTAAAACTTAATGATTGATTCAAATGTAATGATGGAGTAAAACTTAAAACCGCTTAAGGATCGGACCCTTTTTTTTCCCTTTTCGCATACCCATACCCAAATCTAACTGCCTGTAGCTCAGGCTCTGAAGTAAGGATATGCATATTCTTGGTATCATTTGAAAGGAAACTCTTTTAAGTGTGTGTAAATGTGAAAGGAATGTAGGAGAATGTAACACAATAGATCTGGTAAAAGATAATACAACCTTTCTTTAGTCATCTTTCAAATGCAAGAGAAAGTCCATAATGTATTATTCCAGCCCAGTTGCAATTTTGATTTTGGCCGCGAGATGGCAGCAGTGTATCCGCAAAGTTTTAGACTGATCCAATGAACCATTGCATTTCTGTTCAAAAATGTGTATCAAGACTGCCCAAATGTGCCTAATTTGTTTATTAATAGGTTTTCATGTTCAAAGCTGTGCACTCCTCAAACAATAGCATGATATTATTTCACTGTAATAGCTACTGTAAACTGGACAGTGCAGTTAGATTAACAAGAATTTAAGCTTTCTGCCAATATCAGATATGTCTATGTCCTGGGAAATGTTCTTGTTACTTACAACCTCATGCTAATCGCATTAGCCTATGTTAGCGCAACCATTCCGTAGGGGACCCACCAATCCTGAAGTTAATGATGAAGTAGCCCTTCACGATGGAGTAAAACTTTATGATGGAGTAGCACTGTATGCTAATATAGTATGTAAAACAATGTGTTAGCAGCAGGGTTATTTGACAGACCCATCAATGGTGATTGTAACTGCTCTCTGACCTCTTGACCTGGATGTGGAGTATTCCTGGGGAGTTGTCGATTATGGTCATGGCCTGGGCGTGGGACAGACCTCCACATGGCTGGTCGTTGATGGACACCAGCTCATCCCCCTCCCGCAGTCCTGCTCTGCACGCCTTACTGCGCTTACGCACCTACACCAGCAGAGATGCAAAATATCACACACAGTATTCAATATGAGACTGCCAACAGCACCCATTACGAAACTCTCTCTTCATTACGATCTCTTTATCTATATAACGATCACTCTCCCTCTCTAACTATTTATCTCTGTCATCTCTCCTATTACATGAAAAGTGATACTGCATGGAGAGCATGACAAAGCTGCTCTTGATGTCTAGTCTTGATGACTTGCTCTGACAGCTTGGACGTGCTACAGACATTGCCCACAACCGTGCTTCTACACCTGCATTGCTTGCTGTTTGGGGTTTTAGGCTGGGTTTCTGTACAGCACTTTGAGATATCAGCTGATGTACGAAGGGCTATATAAATCAATTTGATTTGATTTTGATTTGAACCTGTGGCAGAAGTGAAACCCTCTTACCCACTTTATCAGGGAAATGCTAGCCAGCACCTCTACTCCCCCATGTACTCTCCCTCTATTTGTGTACAGGGTCAACCGATAGGCAGCAGCTTACCAGTCCTATGCTATTATACTGTGTACATGTAAGTTGTGTAGTACCTAGTATATTGCAAAGGAATTTATTCATACTAGACCCCTAGAGGTTACTCTAGGATATGATACTGAAAACATCTGCATATTGAATAGGTTAGGGCTACAAATACTGTGCACGTGTTCATTGTTTGGATCTGAGGCCGGGTATACAGGGTTCAACCCAATTCATCACTATAAGAATATTCAGGGCTGACATTGTTGACCCGTAATTATATCACAGGTCCCAGTTAGTTAAGCCTATCAAAGTGGCCCTGACTTTGTGTTGCTACTTGAGCAAGGGGACATTGATAAGTCAATCAGTCACCTTGTGGTCTTAGCTCCTGGCTGCTGCCCCTGTATCAAAACACACACACGCACGTGCAGATTCACATGTGCACACACAAACACACACACACACACACACACACACACACACACACACACACACACACACACACACACACACACACACACACACACACACACACACACACACACACACACATAACATGATTATTCCGTCTCCATTTCTGAGGTCAGGGGTCATACGCTTTCAGATTGGCCACCACAGACACAGCTGTCTGTTCAGATAAGGCGAGATGACGTCCTAAGCTCCTGTGCAACTCACCTCCATGTTGGATTATGATCTACAATTTTTGAGGAACCATTATTCTAAGGGCTCTAATAATAATATTGTTCTCTATTATGCAATTCAGGAAGTAGGGTACGGCCGTCATGTTGATGCAACCAATGAGATCTCAAGAGCGTGTGCATGTTGAAGCTACATGACCTAGAACCCTCAAACACAACTCTGGACCTCGGAGCCAGTTCCACTGCATTTTTACATTGTTCCCCTCTAATCAGGGACTGCTTCAGACCTGGGACACCAGGTGTGTGCAATTATCAGGTAGAAGAGAAAACCAGCAGGCTCCGGACCTCGTAGGGTAAGAGTTGAATACCCCTGACCTATAAGAACCTTTTACTCTGGTAGAAACTGGATACATCAGTGATTACATTGACGCGTGTGAAGATAGAGTATTTTGTCTTTGTTTTGGAGCACTGGCAAAGAATACAGCCTTCACTAGGCTGAAACACACACCTTAGTGAGTCACCCCTCAACCCAGAGTAGCCAGGTTGAAAAGCAAACTATTCTCAGTTAACACTCAGTAAATGTGGTTCCAGTGTGTGTGTGTGTGTGTGTGTGTGTGTGTGTGTGTGTGTGTGTGTGTGTGTGTGTGTGTGTGTGTGTGTGTGTGTGTGTGTGTGTGTGTGTGTGTGTGTGTGTGTGTGTGTGTGTGTGTGTGTGTGTGTGTGTGTGTGTGTGTGTGTGTGTGTACACTGTATGCACTAAAATAACCTATCTAGAAAAAGGACTTCTATTCAGATGGGCAGAGAATAGATCCAACAGATATACTTTGATGTGAATCCTTCCTGAACTGTGAACTGATATGCTGTATGTACAGTATCTATGACAACTTTGATGAGCTGAATAACCTCTTGTGAATGTGTGCAGTGACTGACTGAGAACCAGCCACTCAGCCAATGATGACCTTCTGCAAATGATGACCCTGATCTGTCCAACATCGGCGTAATCATGCACCAAAAGCTTTATGGAAAACAGTACTTCATGTGTATTTTACAGCTAGATATTTTTTCCCCCATGTCATTAGGGCTTCATGATCAAAATCCACATAGCACTAAATGATATGTCTGCATAGAAACACACTATTTCTTACACACCCAAGATCTATGACTACTGATATGAAAGGTGATTAAAGAAAAAACATACCACATGGGAGGTTGAGAGGGGTTGCTACATACCCACATGAACAAATACTACAGTTGACTATGGAATACTACAGTACTTACTATAGAATTCTGTAGTAAACTGTAGGATACCATACTACACTGTAGTATCCCTCGATCATGTGTATTACTTACTATAGAATGTTGTCGTATACTGTAAAAGACTATAGTAAATACTACAGTATAATCTGTGAAAAACTCTGCAAAAACACCACTTTTTTAAACTATTATATTAAATATTATACTATTATTAAATATTACAGTATTTAATTTTCATATACCCTGCCTATTCCCTCCCCCATATCCCAACACTACATTCAAAACTATAGTATATAAATATAGTAATACTAAAGTATTTAGACCAGAGTAATATAGATTTTTTTTTTAATGGGTACATTCCAAGCAGTAGAACTTTAAAGTTCAACAGCTCTATCAATCACTCCAATGTCTACACATGAGACCCATTCCAGAACAGACACATGAGTCATCCTCAGGCCTTTCGGTCACTGCCCATGGTGGCAGCCAATATTCCATCCGAACCACATTCACAACCCTTCATATCCCACTAATTCCAGACTCCATACAGTATATCATAGAATGTACTGTCATCGTAAAAAACGAACCCCCACCATTTTTTTCTGCTATTATTCAGAATGTATCCTTTGTAACAGTTTTACCATCCTATCTTTCACTGAAGCCATACCTTGGCCACCTGAAGTGGTTTCTGGTGCTCCACGCCCCCCTGCAGACGAAAGCCCCATGGTGCTCCACCGGACAAGGTGATTACAACCTCTTCTGACACCATTATTGTGTGATACCTTCCCCTTTTTTGTGTTTCTGTCCGTTTGTCTGTCTTTTTTGTCTTTCTGGGGCGGGGGGGCCCTCAATGCGTTTGCTCCATAGTTGTCAGGGCCCCCTTAGAGGGCTCTGTCCACTCTCCTTCAGCTATAATGTCCTGGAGCTGATTTCTCTCAGCCCGTACTCTGGCACCTGGGCACACATACACACACTCTCCCCATTGACACCCACACATGCCCACACACACTCTGAGTATGAGCAATGCTGATAGGGTTGCAGGCTGGAGGAGCTGAAATAAAGAGAGAGAGGGGGGGGGGAGGGAGGGAGAGGGAGGGAGAGAGAAAGAGAGAGGGGGGAGGGGAGAGGGAGAGAGAGAGAGAGAGAGAGAGAGAGAGAGAGAGAGAGAGAGAGAGAGAGAGAGATAAATAAATAAATAAATAGAAGAGAAAAAGAGAGAGGGAGAGAGAGAGAGAGAGAGAGAAATAAATAGAGGGAGAGAGAGAGAGAGAAGAGAGAGAGGGAGAGAGAGAGAGAGAGAGAGAGAGAGAGAGAGAGAGAGAGAGAGAGAGAGAGAGAGAGAGAGAGAGAGAGAGAGAGAGAGAGAGAGAGAGAGGGGGGAAAGGAGAAGATAGGATGGGGTGAGAGACCTGTGTCTGCTGACAGAGGAATGCTGGCCTGGGTGAGTGAGGAGGGGTTCTAACTGCACACTTGTCCTGTCACTAAGACAGCAGAGTTAAATTTTCTTTCTATTTAACCTACATTTTATAAAGGAGTCATACTGAGACCAAGGTCGCTTTCACAGATGAGCCCTGAATTACAAAAATTACAGAAATACACACATCAAAATATAAGTAAAAATAGCAAGCACAAAGAAAACATAGTCATAAAAACCAACACATTCATCAGTAATAAGGTCCTCAATCAGCTTTCTGAATTGCCCTAGAGCCCTCAAACTCAACTCTGGACCTCAAAGCCAGTTCCACTGCATTTTTACATTGTTCCCCTTTAATCAGGGACTGATTTAGACCTGGGACACCAGGTGGGTGAATAATTTTTTTTATTTTTTATATTTAAAAAAAAATATATATATATATATATATATAACCTTTATTTAACCAGGTAGGCCAGTTGAGAACAAGTTCTCATTTACAACTGCGACCTGGCCAAGATAAAGCAAAGCAGTGCGACAAACACAGAGTTACAAATGGAATAAACAAACGTACAGTCAGTAACACAATAGAAAAAAAGTCTATATATAGTGTGTGCAAATGGTGTGAGGAGGTAAGGCAATAAATAGGCCATAGTAGCAAAGTAATGACAATTTAGCAAATGAACACAAATTAACATGCAGAGGATGATGTGCAAGTAGAAATACTGGTGTGCAAAAGAGCAAAAAAAGTAAATAAGGTAGAACAGAAGACCAGTAGGCTCCGGACCTGGTATTGTAAGAGTTGAATAACCCTGCCCTAGAGGCGCCAAAACATCAAATTTAAGAACGTATTGAAGATTGTTCCACAAACAAGGTGCAAGAAAACTAAAAGCTGATTTACGTAACTCAGTAGAGACCAAAGGATTTCCCAGAATCATCCATCCTTGAAACTGGGTGTGGTAACTGATACCGTATGTCTAAAGGTTGGTAATGATGTTTAGGTACAGTGGGAGTTTTTGCAAAAGGGCCTCGTAAATTAAAACATAGCAATATATCAACATACGTGACATCAAGGAGGGCCAACCAAGTTTCTGGTAGAGAACGCAGTAATGATTACTAAAACTGTAACTCGTATTTAATGAAGTGGCAGCTGCATTTATATCAATGATATCGGTATAGTCTAGGACTGGTGGAAACGTCAACTGAATCATCTGCTTTCTACTATTTAGCGAGAGACATGACCTATTAACGTTCTCATCGATATGCTTTTTAAAAGACCGCTTTTTTGTCTTTTCAGATCCCCCAGATATTTGTAAGCAGAAGACCCAATCAATATGGGCACATACAAAGTCCTTAAACCGTCTGAGTTATTTTTATGTGCTCTAGAGACAACATATCAATCAAGGCAGACTGTAGTTCAGATAGAGCCTTGTCAACTGTGGTGGCAATAACATTCACAATAGTATCATCGGCATTCCAGTGCAGGTTACAATTTTATTTTTGACAGACAAGTCAATATTGTTAATGTAAACAGTAAAATATACAGGACCCAGAATCAACCCCTGTGGAACACCTTTCGTTATGTCCCAAAAACCTGATTTAAAGGAACACTCAGCGATCTGACGTAGATGCAGAAAGTAAACAGCATAGTGGGTCAATTTCCTCAACAACTAAGAGCATTGAAGTGCAAGACTCAACTTCTCCGCTAATTTGGTGCCCTGGCTACAACACTGTGAACAACAGGAAGCAAACCTGTACAAATGCGCAGATACTGACTGTGTGAGACCAAAGTCCTGCATCTCGCTCATCTCAATATCTATGGTGCTACTCGTGGCAACGTTATTCCGCTGAGTCTACAATTAACACCATCAGTGGATACACATTGAGTTCCATCTGTCAAGTAACTATTACACCAGTTAGAGGCAGCCTGAAATAGGCCAATTGAGGAAAACCTCTGAATTAGCAGTGAGTAATGAACAGTATCGAAGGTCTTTGACAGGTCAATGAAAGGGCAGCACAATGTTGCCTTTTATACATACAGTTAACCGCATCATGTATAACTAGAGATGTAACAGAGATAGTGCTATGACCTGGTCTAAAACCCAACGGATGTGCATTTAGAATACATTTCATAGATACATGAAGAGGTTGTCAAGGGGTTGTTGATGGATTGTGAATGTGTGCCATTCAGAGGGTGATTGGGCAAAACAAACGATTCAAGTACCTTTGAATGGGGTGTGGTAGTAGGTGCCAGGCGCACCAGTTTGTGTCAAGAACTGAAAAGCTGCTGTTTCTTTTTTTACACTCAACAGTTTCCTGTGTGTATTAAGAATGGTCCACCACCCAAAGGATATCCAGCCAATTTAACACAACAGTGGGAAGCATAGGAGGTAACATAAGCCAGCATCCCCATGGAACGAGTGGGATAAAAGTGTCTGCTAAGTATGCCATGTAGAAGACGCTTTTATCCGAAGCGACTTATAGTTATGTGTGCATACATTTTACGTACGGATGGGCCCGGGAATCAAACATACTATCCGCGGTCGGGGGCCCTAAGTGCAACACAATGAGCCCTGCTCAACAATGTTCTGACTTATGTATTATGGTCAAGGATGTGAAAGTGAGTGTGTGTTGATACTGTGCATGTCCATATAGCACAAAGCAGCAGAGGCCTTTATCAAATAGGAGAGAGTGGGGTAAATTGAGCCAAAGGGGTAAGTTGAGCAACGCTTGTTTCCAGTGGGGACCCGTCATTCAGGGCAGGTGAGGCTCTGCACAGCATCAACACACACTCACATTCACATCCTTTTTGCGATTCATGTTTTTAAAATAAATAAATATGTATATATGTACTGTATATATTTATTGATTTGGGGGGGGGGGCTTGCCTGTTCTGCATGCTATTTTTGCATTAATACCAGTTTGCAAACAATGTAAAAAATATATATGTATATATCATTGAGTTAATAAAGCCGCATACAAACAGGCAGCTCCAAAATGCAGGTGTTTCCGCCGAGCTCAGTGCTTCTGTGGTGGTGGGGCAGGCCAGCAGCAAATAGGAACATTGCACCGTGATTGGCTCAGCACTGCACCATGATTGGCTCAGTGTTCTGTCATTCATGGGGACACTACATCACCGCCTATAGTAAGGGTAGACATCAAGAATGTGAGCCCTTTGGGTCCTGTCATAGACTTAGATTAGAAGTGCCCTTCCAAGAAGGGTCAAGGTCATTGGCCACAGATAAAATGATGTCAAATCACATTATATGTACAGTAGCTTTGATCGGATTGATCATGTCAACATCTTACTTTCAAAGTCTTAGCTAGCAGTCATCATCATTTGTCGACAATCTACTAGCAAATCCTTTTCAATCCCTATCAAAAATGAAGAGAAATTATAGCTAAAACGTATCGGTTGTCATCGGCCATTGGACATAAAGATTACACAACAAGTTAGAAATCGAAAATTCAACAAGGAGTCATTTGGAAGGAATCAGTGGCTAACTGCAAGCATACAAAAGACCGTTGCGCCACCTTCACAAGGCGAGTCCAAAAACATCTTGTATGCTGCTGCATATATTATGTAATATGCAAGGGAGAAATGTATACTGTAGATAAGAAAGTAATATTAAATGTATGTTGTGTAGTAAGCTGTTAGTAGCCCCTGTGCTTCATCCTAATAATTTTCACCAATGTGGTATTGTAAATACATCTACATGTTAGAGCGTTGGGCCAGTAACCGAAAGGTTGCTGGATCGAATCCCTGAGCTGACAACGTACAGATCTGTCATTCTGCCCCTGAGCAAAGCAGTTAACCCACTGTTCCCTGGTTGTCGAAGATGTGGATGTCGATTAAGACAGCCCCTCCGCACCTCTCTGATTCAGAGGGGTTGGGTTAAATGCAGAAGACACATTTCAGTTGAAGCATTCAGTTGTACAATTGACTAGGTATCCCCCTTTCCTGTATCGTTCGTGGCCCGGTGTGTGCTTGTTTGGCTAGTGTTTTGTACAGGTTTGACAGTGCTGCCAATAGTAGTGGTGGTGCTTGGCTTGCAGGTGCAAATCTATAATAGAATTGTGTTATTTGACGTGACAAATTAAAAGCTTATTTAATGCATCAAATACTGTTATATGACATGTTTCTTTTTTGACACGCAATGACCCATACGGCGTTCAATAATTTGGTATATTTCCACCTCTTAATTTCGCCTACTTGTTCTAACTTGGTGGTGAACATATAGCCTATTACCTGTTTTAGAGAAATGTAATCATCAAATATTGCAAGAGCTTTCATTGTCTGTTTATATGCCCCATTTATTTATCCTACGGTTCTGACTTGTACAGAGAATGCACTGTAAGAACGGCCCATGTTCTGAATTCTGTCACCGTACATTTAAAAAGTGCTGATCAAATAGTTATATTGACTACATCCGTCGTAGCTTGCTCATTAATGTCTTAATCGAAATTACGGATAGCCCCTTATCCGCTTGTCGTCCCCATAGTTTGTACATCTCAATTGCCAGCAGAAACCACATTTGATTAAGCAAGTCTGCCATATCAGCTATGTTTTTTAAGGCAGTAAAGGAGGCTAAATGAACTGTTTCGCTGCCAGACAAAACTCCGCTTAAAGCCAGGTGTAGCCATGGTAAGGTGTTGGGACTCTGCTGTTGGGACTCTGCTGTTGGGACTCTGCTGTTGGGACTGCTTTATCTAGGCCCTAACAGATTGTGGGATTTGACCAAATATTTAGGAAGAGGTCATCATTTCATGGAGTCTGTGAAGGAAGAAACCACATGGAAAACGTGGTAAGCAAGCTGGGTAAAAAACAAACAGATTTTCACCAAGTCAAAGATTTCATGACGCTTTTATTAGTTAGGGTCATCATTTAGGGTCTATACAAGCTTCAATGTTAGGTCCTAAACCTAGCATGAAAGTGCATTCTTGTAGCTGTGCAGGCTAATAGAGTAAAAATGTTTGCCTTGGGTTAAATTGAGTCAATGGTCATGGGGTAAGTTGAATCAATGGTTGAGCCAATGGCCAGTTGAGCAAATTGAAGTGTTTTTTTCCCCCAGGCGTAATGCAAGGCATTATCGCTGAGATACGAAGTAACAACAGACGCTATGTTAAAGGAGTTTTAAAAAGTACAGTGTTTGTTTGGTCTTTAGCCTGTGTAAAAATATGTTTTAAAATTATTCAAAGACAAAAAACATGATCGTGATTGTTGATTTGTGTTTGGGAAATAAAGATAGACATGGTTCTAAAAAGGTAGTGGTAATATTTCATTCAGTACAGAAATGTGTAGGCGGCTTAACTTACCCTGTCCCGTGGTTCGACTTACCCCCTACCCGGGGTAGTTTGTGCCAAGAGACAATTTTGGGGGGGAATAGCTATATTTTCAAAACTGTAATGTTTATATGAATTCTGATGATTATTTCCAGGGATACACAACATCCTAAAATATATGTCTATACAATATCTTTGTTTAAAAAATACTATATTTCCTTTGACATAGTGATGCTGAATGTAAAAAAATGGCTCAACTTACCCCACTCTCCACTACCTGGTCTAGTGTAAAGTAAAGCTTTTAAGTCCTATTGATGTGGATTGAATTATCTTTATCCCCCACAGTAGCGCCTATCTATTCAAAGCTGAAATTCATCAACAGTGCTGTGTTTGTGTTACCATGATAGCTTATTCTTTGGCTGTTGTTTTCAGCAGCTGTCTCCATTGCTCAGATCACTAACTGGAGCCTGGCAGAGAGCAGGCCTTATCTAATGTTGAATGCATATCACACCCTCTGCTGATTGGGGTTGGGATTACAGTCTCATGTGTTCAGTTGTCTCTCCCTGTTCCCTAATGTCCTCCTGTTCCATATGCTTTCTATTGGAAGAACTATGGTTGTCATGATTTTTGTCTCCTGTTATTTTATTTTATATTTTGTACAGATTGGTCTATGTGCATTTAGTGCGTCATATGGAAGTGTCAGATAGAGTGGGAGTAGGAGAAAAGAGGACAGCATTTTTTTTTGTCATCACGGGATCTGTAAGGGGTATGTGGGGTAGCAGAGGAAAGATGAGGTCATTTTGACCAGGATGAGATTGGGGCACTCTGGGTTTACATTTTATATTTGAGTCATTTAGCAGATGCTCCAGAGCGACATACATTTAGTGCATTCATCTTAAGTAGGCCTAGGTCTAAGCCCTTAGATCTCAATATCTACTGAGCTAAAATGTGGAATTGTTTAAAGATGGTCATAAAATTTATCATTTAGCCATTTGATTTAGAATTTTAGGACCCCTGAAGGTATATAAAATTATTTTATGAAAGGAAAATACAAGTGCAAGCATTATTTATTTATATAATTTTGGTGGGGGATAATAAGACTGACATGTCTTATTTAAGATACTCTTTGAAGAGGTAGGGTTTCAGACAGTTTCGGAAGATGGGCAGTGGCTCTGCTGTCCTAGCTTCAGGGGGAAGCTCGTTTCTACCATGGGGCGACAGGACAGAGAAGAGTTTTGACTGTGCTGGGCGGGAGCTGTAGGGATGGGAGGCCACGAGACCAGGGCCCGGTTTCCCAATAGCGATAGAATTTAGGCTTACAAGTGTTTTAAAGATACATCTTCGGTCGTTGTAGTAAAGATGTAACATGCATTTTCCAAAACACCAGGCAAAGAGAACAGTCTCTAAGTGTGTCATTGGAGCATGCCATAGAGAGGCTTTTATTCTCTATTTTGGTTAGGCCAGGGTGTGACTAGGGTGGGCATTCTAGTTTCTTTATTTCTATATTTTCTATTTATGTGTGTTTGGCCGGGTGTGGTTCTCAATCAGAGGCAGCTGTCTATAGTTGTCTCTGATTGAGAATCATACTTAGGCAGCTTTGTGTTTTGTGGGTAGTTAGGCACCTGTGTTTTGTGGGTAGTTGTTTTCTGTTTTGTGTTTGCACCAGATAGAACTGTTTCGTTTTGTTCCACTTCGTTTCAGTGTTCAGTTTGAATAAATAATCATGAACACGTACCACGCTGCACTTTGGTCCCCTTCTTCAGACGAGCGTTACAATATGTCGATACTGATAGTGTCAAAAGAAAGGGAGCGCTGCTCTCAGATTAGCTTTCTCCATTCAAATCTTAAATTAACATAATTATTTCACAATAGTGACTACGGATCAGCTCCTATTACAACCTAGTGCAGCAAATATTGAGGTGGCTTTTTCTAATGTAATGCTTACCCAATAAAAATGCACGAAATCACCGATTTGGCACATCATTGTGCACGTTATGCTACAATGAAAGAAAAGAGAAACCTGCACACTGTTCTTGCTAGTATCACTGTTCTTTATTAAGCTTACGCATTGGCCTCAAGGCGTTCATCAGAGCTTTGTAAGTGTTTTTAATCTGCAACCTTATTTAGACATTGCTCCACTCTCATCCGTTCAGTGCATCAAATGTTGCTGTCGTCAAGATAAAAATAAACATGTGTTATCAAATATAACAATTTCATAAATATTCATACAAAGTACATACTTTATTATCATGTACCTGCAACAAAGATACTATAGCTCAGATGTGCGAGTGCCTTATGAATTTTGAGGCTACACATCATGAAATAAATTGAGACAAATTACAGAAAGTAGTCAAATATAACTCAATTGATTGAACATGAATATGATTGAAATAGGCATATCCGGTTTTCATTTTGTCATGCAGAGCGGAACAGGTGAACCCAAGAGCAGACTGGGATGAGGTAACCAAGGTATTTATTGAAACACAGGTGGAGGATGGGGTGCAGGTCAGGGGAAGCTTGGGCGGGTTGCAGGAAGCCAAGTGCGGAAGCTGAGGCTGGAGCGAGAGGGGTTGGGACTGGGTAAGCAGGTCCGTAGAGCAATCCAAGGACGCAATGGATTGGTGGGTTCAGGACAGAGTAACAGGACTGACAAGATGTTGGACTGGAGACAGGGTCAGAGCGGGCAGAACTGTAGCGGAGAGGAAAACAGCACCAGGCAAGGGAAAACAGGCATAACACAAAAACAGGCTCTAATCAGGAACAAATGGCTAAAACCGCAGACTGACTAAGCAGAGGTTACGCTCTGGCAGCGTGGAAGTGGCAGAGCTGAGTATTTGTAGAGGTCTTGATTATGGAACAGGTTGCAGCTGGTGTAGATCTGCTCTGCCTCCAGTACACATGGCTCCGCCCACACAATCACACACACACACACACACACACACACACACACACACACACACACACACACACACACACACACACACACACACACACACACACACACACACACACACACAGAGAGGAAGAGGGAGAGAGCACTGGGAGAGTGGCGGGAGGTTAGGAAGACACGGGATGAGAAGATGAGGGCGTGGCAGGAGCAGATGTAACACGTTTGAAGCATCTTTTTATATGTTATTTGTTTGTATCAATTGCAAAGACAATGGCAACTTTGTACTTGTAGGCAACTTTGTTCTGAAGAAAATCAATTAGCATAATTAAAAAATCCCCATAAAACCAGCTAGAAATATCTGTTTTTTTGCATGGGCTACGTCTCAATCAACCACATCTGCCGATGTCGGCCACCCGCATCTGTGGGGAAAGGTGGAAGAGCTACAGCGGTGTTAGTCAGACCATGAGACTCCCCGAAAATTGACCTTCTCACGAAAACGTCTGTAGTGTCTGAACGGTTGTCCTAGAAACTATTAGGACCCCTCTATGGAAAGATGAGACTCTTATGAACATGATCGTGTCTGAAGTCGGTACCACAGATATGCCAACTTCTGTCTGAAGTGTCCGAACAGTTTGGGCTACACATTAATATGACCCCACTATTGAAAGTTGAGAAGACATACAAGACTCGTCTGAAGGTAGCCCTGTACCAGTTTTAAAAAATGATGGAAGTATATTTAGAAGTAGTTTAGTGCCTAAAAACAGGTATTAAATATGTGGCAATTAAGAAAAAAAAATCTGATATTTCTTATATGTCTCAGATAAAGGACAAACACTTCAAAACAAACTTCCTTTAGATTTGTGTTTTTTTTACTATCTGTTTTTCAATGTATGAATCTGTTATTTAATGCATTTCTATGGGCTAATAGCAGTGAAATAATTTAGATTTTTCTTTTGATACCGAAATCATTCCTAAAATTCAAATATGACCATCTTTAAACAATTCCATGTGTTAGCTTAGACTCTAGGGCAGGGGTGGGCAACTCCAGTTGTCGTGACGCGACTTGCAATAATGTGATGACTGTTATTTATTAAATCAATTAACTATGTTTAATTGTTACTCAATTAAATTAATCATGTAACAATTAACTCATTAGGCATTTGGGGCACCACAGGAAAAGTTGTTTAACGAGTTACCATCTCCCAAATTAAACTCTTGGAAGATATGTACCTCAATAACAGTCACTGATTAATCATTACCTCGTCAGTCTCATTCTGAATGTCACATACTCCTTGATATCTGAAGGAACATTAACTGTATTGATGAATCAGCAATACACAAATTGGCATAATTATTTATGTACTAACTAACTAAATAATAACACAGAATACATAAACACACACAGTATAGGTTATTGATTACTAATGTAATACAATGAAAACAGGTCCCTAGTGGACTAACAATAGCATAACCGTTTGGTTATAAAAGATGGAAGGATGGAAAGAGAGGGAAAGGGAGAGTCAACTATCGTTGTTACATTTGGAAGCTACGCTCACGGAAATATGAATAATTAGTACCCTAACCACCGCTCATTCAGATTAGAAATGCAATATATATTTAGGCGGAGCTGTCCTTGATTGTCGTCCATCTCTGTAGAACTTGATGGGTCCTATGGTGAAGTTGTCGAGGGATATAAGACTCTGGTTTGTCCACGAGAGGTCACAATGTCCTTTGCAGAGCTTCTCTGGTAGTGGAGTGGTTGTTAGAACAGTTACTTGAGATTTACGAATGGTTGTCTGAGAGGGATCTGTTCTTCACCCTCGTGTCTTTGGTCAAATGTCCCAGACTACTTTACATGCCAGCTGCAGACTGGTAAATGCTACGGTCTAGTGAGTTTCTTCTACTTCTGTAGGGATTGAGAGTCAGAGTTTCACCATGTCAAACGTATGGACTACTGTCTCACATTTTCTGGTCTGTGGAGTTTAAACCATTTGTCATGTTCAGCTCACGCTGTATGTTGGCTGGTCTCATGGAAATTTAGTTACAAAGGCTTTTATAAAAAGGGGGCGTTCCATCACGCGAACACAATGCCTGTGCTCACTTGGGCATGGTTACTAATTTGTCACAAGTTTATATGGAAAACAATTATCTAATCTAAAATCACATTGCTATCTTCCCAAAAGTATTATCATACATAATCATATATTTTATACAACATTTAGATGCAAACCTGACAACTAGAATGTGTACACCCTCAGGGATACAGTTATTTAGTTATACCATCCTTAATGACATCACAAAATAATAAACAATATGACATGTTTATTCTTTACATCCCCACCAGCCATTACAAACATTTGAATTTCAGAAATAATGTTCCAATGTCCAATCTTTTGATGTTATAGTTTTTAGGTGGGCCACACTCTGTAACAAAGAAGTTTCAGTCTTCCAATACTGCAGGGAAAGGAAGAGAATGTTCTCTCTAAATATACAACCCAGTGTTAAGGTGTCAAGACCGGCAGAGCCAGCCCCCCCTTCCCCTCTTCTGTGGGAGAGAGGGGGTCTGGCTATCCCCAAGCATTTGCCTAGCTGATGGGTCCTTTGATCCACTGTATGGAGAGTCATAACAGTCCACAGGGGCCTGATTGGTGTCACATTTTTCCCCCAGCCCCAGCTAAAACACCTGACTCCATCAATCAACCAATCATGAATGCAATTTATTTAATCAGCTGTGTTTGCTAGGGATGGGGAAAAAGTGTGACACCACTCCAGCTCCCGGGGACTGTCAGGACTGTCAAGCCATTCTTCAGGGTTTGATGAGCGTAGCACTGAGTGGGTTCAGGAGAGGGATGTCTACCATGGATGCCCTGGTGACAGTTAGTACAGAGATAGGAGAGGCCCTGAAAATAAAAGAGGTGATGAGTGTTGTGTATTTTTTATGGAAGAGAGGTGGGAATGTGAAATATGTGATGAGGAAGATGCAAGAAGTTATGAGAGTTGTGGAAGATTGGTCTCTAACATGGGGGTTTAGGATGTCTATGGCCAAGTCCTGCTTTATGGTGTATTCTAGGAGGAAGGTTGAATATACGGACAGGATATAGGTTGGGTGTATTTAGGTATGTGGTTTGATGAGAGGCTTACGTTGGAGGAGATGTTGAGCATATTAAAGTTAAGTGTAGGAAGGTGTGTGAGACGGTGTGTGGAAAGATATATAGATAATCAATTTTTATTCATTATTAAGGATATATTCAGATGATTCAAAGGATCCAGTCAGTGTTAGGGTGGGGGCAGGAGTGTACACCCCATATTTCAATCTTAGAGTATGTAAGCGGTCAACTGATTATGTGTCAGTGTATGCAGCCGAGTTGGCTAGGTTTGAGATGGGTGGAGGAGGTGAAACCACTCAGAGTGGTGATCTGCTCTGATTCGACGGCAGTGTTGAGTAATGTGAAGATGGGCAGGTCGGATATGACAGACTTGTTTGTGAAGATGATGGTGCTGTTATTGGGATTGGAGAGGATGGGAGTGGTGGTAAGATTTTTCTCTGTTCCCGTCCATGTGGGTCAGGAGGGTAATGAGAAGGACAATGTGGTGGCTAAGAGTGCTGTGAGGAGAGAAGGAGTAGATATTCAGCTCTCGCTGAGCCAGAGAGAAGTCAAGTTCTTGATCCGGGCAAACGGGCTTGATCTTTGGCAAAGGGAGTGGGATGCTAGTAGTAAGATGAGGCAATTTTATCGTAATGCACCGGTCAGGAAAGGAAGAGGTGGGGACTATGGGATGTCGACAGGGTTGGGTAGGTTACTTTCTAAATGTAATCCATTACAGTTACCTGTCCAAAACTGTAATCAGTAATGTCACTTTTGGATTACCCAAACTCCGTAATGTAATCTGATTACATTCCGTCACATTTAGATTACTTTCCCCTTAAGAAGCATTAGAAGAAGACACAAATGTATGTTACCAATTGAACGGTATCTATTGCAGGATAAATCAATGTTAAAGTATACATAGCTGGCCATATATGGATGTTATATTTTACTTTATGGGTTGGTTATGTAGGCTTCTTCTAACCCTTTGCTTTCTAATACATATAATAATACAATTGAATCATATATTTACATTACAAATCCAAAGTCTATCCGAATTGCATTCATTCCAATAAATGTTATACCCCTTGATCTTCAAGAATAGAATTTGGAAATATGGAAGTATAGATTAGCCAAATTGTTTAACCTGAGCATGACCCCAAAACTAAGTACTTACTAAACAGCTCTACTCTGTTTTTCATGATTTTATTGTCATGGGGGACTGATTGGGCTCATTGATTCGGGTTGAAAAATAAATGCTGCGCACATGGAATGGCACGATTTGAGCACTACTGAAAAGGGCTATTTACATGTGAAAAATAAAAGCCATATGCTGCATTTGCTACAGGCCTATTGTTTACATTTTTGTTAGTGCCACTGATATCTTGAGCTGTTTAAAGGGCAAATCCACAGATGAAACAATAACAAAAAGGTTGCCCCACCTCTGTTTTGGAAAAAAAAAAACAGTCTCAGATTAATAGACAGAGCTATGGATGCAAGGACTGACCATCCATGATTTCAAATGATCCATGATCCTGAGAGCAGTGGTGTGCGTAGTAGACCTTTACCAGTACAGAGAAATAAGCCAACAAGTGATATAGCAATGATTATCAACTGTACTGCAGGGTTGGAACGTAAATTGCAGAAAATTGAGGTTATGGTGGTAGCTGCAGAGAGGTATTTGGGTGTGCGAGACTTGATGTCAGAAGAGTTACAAGGTGTGTTAAGTGATGATATTCCATCCTTTCAGGCTGTTGGCCTGAAGTAGGACTAAATAGATTTAAATAATAGAGTAGGGTGGTTTTATTTATGAATATATATTTTTTAATTTGTGAGTGTAGTGTCAGATGGTAGGCTATAAAAAAAAATGTAAACAATTTATTAAGAGAGTTCAACTCCAGTCTAGTAGGTGGCGGTAATGCAACAGTGGATGCCAACCACAGTTTTCTTCATCGAAGAAGAAAATCACTTTCGTTGGCAAGTGGTAGACAACATTTTACAGTGGTTCTATTTTTCTTGTTCTGTTTTTTAAAATATATTGGCAGCTTCGTTTAACATAAATAAGCATAAATAATATATGTGAATTGTACTGTACAGGGAAGCTGAAAGAGAACGAAGGTAGGCGATGTGTAGCCTTTGGACCCAGTCTCTAGCTGCTTTTAGCAACGCGGGTGTATTTACAATGCATACACTAGCTTTGAGCCCAATTGTATTGGGTTGCACAAAAACAGTGCGCAGGAAGCGAGTTAAATACAATTCCATTTCGACTTACTGTGCTGGTCGGTTGGTCACTATGACGGGGAATATAAATAAATAATAGTTATGCACATGCGTCATGTGGTCAAAAAATGAACAACTTGTGGGGGGACTTTTATTTTGACATGAGGTAAGCAGAGAAGAAATGGGTCTATAACAGACCCACGTTTGGAAGGTCTCTAATTCCCTGTTTTTGTGCAACCCAATACAGTTGGGAGCAACGCTAGTGTATGTAAATACACCCCCGTTGATAAAAGCAGCTACCCTCTTCCAAGTACTGATGTAAACAAACATGCAATAATCATTACAAGCATGGCAGTTGCATAACTTAAACCAAGGATCCTCTCAGAATCTAATGATGATTTGTAGCCTATATGTTGTATCCAGAGTCATATAGAGATCTATACTGGTTGTGGTGAAATCAGTGGGTTTAATCCTTGGTCATGTCCATATTCTACAACCCCTTTTATTTTGCCCAGTAAATGCTTCGGTAGGGATCTCTTGCTTTCACCAATCCAGCATTTCCAATGGTGATGACTCATGAAGGAAAGAAGATGATGAGAGGAACGTGCTATTAGTGCATCATTAATCCATTTGTTTATTTACTCATTTGTTTATCCCAGGCCTTGGATGTGGGGACTTGAATTAGTATATGGATTGGGACTGTAACCCTGTGTTTTGTCCTCCTAGACCCAGTAGAGTTCTTCAGACAGCAGAACCATGGCAGCTGTGGGGACATGGGGTTTCTCTCAGCCTTCCGTGGAGAGAATACGGTCCCTGATTACTGCTGGAGGACACGCCACAGATGCTGTAGAGGAGGCCATGGCAGGTTGGCATGAGTTGGCGTGGGTGACTCATCTACTACAGTTCCGCAGTGCAGCATGTCTTATGTCCATTGTGAAACTCTTGAATTTCTTCCAGATGTTGAAGATGATCCAAAGACTGGGCTTCACATTGTGGGGAGGGGAGGATTCCCTAACAGTGGGGGAGTGTTGGAGTGTGATGCTGCCATCATGGAGGGCATCACTGGCAGGTTCGGGGCAGTCGCAGCACTACGGGGGTGAGAGAACCACCTGCTAAAACCATGGCATGGCATGGGAAAGAGATGTCTGTGAAAATGAATAGTCATAGGGAAGCCCATTAATAAATGTAACGGTATGAAACTATGGTTTCCAGGGTTGGGGCTCCGGTGCGGGTGGCTCGTAGGGTGATGGACAGAAGCCCCCACAGTCTGCTTGTTGGGGAGGGAGCAGTAGCTTTTGCCAGGGAGCAGGGCTTTACTATAGAGCCCAATGACAACATGCTGAGTGCACACTCAGCCAAGGCTTACCAGGTACCAATACTCCCTGGGGGAAAATGGCATGGCTAACCATTTTAAATATAAATGACAGATGTTGGAAAACTACATCTTGTTCATTCTTGCAGGAATTTCTGGAACAGAAGCAAAGTGTCAGTGGACATGACACACTTGGTGAGACCTGAAACTTTCTTTTTTTAAATGTTGATTTATCATGATCTTCCTGCTCATTGTAGAGCATTGAGTGACAGCGGAACATCTACTGTAACAACTGAAAATGACTGATAAATGTAACTGAGACTTGTGCATTAAATTGTTTGGTCCTCTAGGGGGAGTCCTAATCCATATAATCACATTAGTCTTAGTTGTATATTACATTATTTATGGCTCCCTAACCTGACACCTACTGTTTTGAATCTGGAATCTTTTTACAATAGTCTCGATTCCCCCCATCTCCAATATCAAAGTTTCTCATCTAGGTTAAATAACCCCACTTTCTCTTTTTTTTTTTAAATATATTTTTAAAATTATTATTACTGACCATTCCTGCAAGACAAGTTGGTACAAAACATCTGTGGAAGCAGGTCTAAAAGTGCAGGTTACATATTTAGTATCAGATCTAACAACTTCCTCCCTTTCTCAACAGGACTTATAGCGTTAGATAACATGGGGAACATAACTGTTGGTGAGCAAGTTGGTGTCTTCTGTTTTTTCTCTTGCTCTTTCTTATTTATTATGTAAAATACATATTGCAAGCTCCAGTAGTTGAGTATTTATTTTCAGAGTCTAGAGATACTTCCATCGTAGCTACAGTATGAGGTTAGGTTGTAGTAATATGATTCAGCTGATTTTGCTCATGTCCTGTTTTTCAGGAGTTTCTACTTCAGGGGCCCCCTTCAAATCACCAGGGAGGGTGGGAGACTCACCCCTACCTGGATGTGGCCTATACGCTGAACACATGGCAAGTTTACAGCTACCAAAATCAACTCAGTCAAAGAACTGCACACACTGATGAACTTCTTTCCCTCTGTGTTTTAGTAGCCTTTTCTGGATAATTGTGTTGTGACACACTACACAATGAATCCATTTTACTGCGTGTTTGTTAATCCTACAAAGACTGCAGGTTTATGTAAAGTTTTAATACACTATTGTTATGTTAATGTATCGGTTTCATTACGCTTAAAGGGAATCTCATTCATAGCCAATTCACCACAGTTTAACATCCTTATGATCAATTATCCTTATGATCAAACAACACTAGAGCAAGGGAAACGCATGTTGAATTGAAAGTGGTTTAAAATATTCCAACTGAAGTAACAGTCAGATTGCAGGTTCACATTAAGTGTAACAGGCACATTTTTCTATGACTGTCATCTCTGTCAATGTATAACCCTGCTCACTTTTTCAGGTGGGAGCTGCGGCAGGTATGTGAACTATTTGGATGATCTTTTCTTTGAATGCTCAAATACATTTTTTAATTATATTTTCTAAAGACTTCTCTTATCAGCCACAGGTGATGGTGATAAAATAATGTGTCATTGCCCAAGCTTCCACGCTGTTCAACTGATGAAACAGGTAGTGTTATGAGATTATCAAGTCATAAATCATTTTACTTTGTCAACCTTCTACTGAGTCAGGTGTAGGTTTGATGTGCCCTGTGGTTGAGATGTTTGAGCAGCCACACTGTCCCATGAAATCTAACTAGCCAGCTATTATTCACACAGCATTAGCCTGCCTGGAACTTTTGGCCCCTTACCTCAACTGACTTTCTGTCTCTCCCCCAGGGGTCATCACCCAACATGGCCTGTTACACTGTCCTGGATGACATCATCAGGAGGACTGCCCCGGACAAGTGCTTTGAGATTGGACTCATCGCCCTGAACGTGAAGGTATCTTTTCTACTCTTAGTACTATATTATAGAGATACAGAGTAGTCATTGTTATATAAATAAATTAAGTTGCACAAAAAAACAGATCGGTCGTTCTGTCTTCTCGACTCCCTAACACTAGATTGAAACCTATCCTCTAGGGTGAAGTAGGGGCTGCCTCTTCAGTGGAGTTTCCCTACACATTCTGGATCCAGGGGAAGGACTATGTGGAAACAAGTACTCAGCTTCCAAATTCCACAGAAATGGAGGGCACAGAAAAATGTGACACATGTACAGTAAAATAAAGGGTGTGTCATTGTTAACAGTGATGTATTGAATTGTATTGATAGTAATTGATAATAAAACAATTTTATGTTTACTATAAGGGTCTAATAGTGCTGTCTGAAATAATATTTTAAAGTAGGCCTACACACAGGTATGAAAATAATGTTATAATGGTATGTAGCATACTTATTTCCCCCAATCTGTGGAAAGGAAGTTTCTATCTTTAGCCTACTTGTGAAATTTTGAACGCCTTTAACATGCACAGTTTATGGGCTGACTGACTCATACCTGTGCAGGTGCTGACAGGTCTGACAGGTGACCATCCTAGGCTGACATGATGTCACTCACACTAACTATGACTCAACAATTCAGGATGGAAGATCCTTCTGAACATAAGCATTTAGCTAACCTTTGTCGATGCATGATCTGATATGACTGGTCAATTTCATGAGGGACCTGGACTGTGACTTCCGTTCGTTTTGCCATTGTATCCTCCATGTGGTCCTTGTCATTAATTTACTGATCCAACATACTATCAGGGTCATACTGTACATTTTGAGAACCTATTGACAGAGGAACGATTTGTTTTTTGAGCACTCATTTTATGATTAATTTAATCACATATGATAGGCTTGATTAATCTGAATTAATCTAGATGGGGGGGGTCATGTAATTGATTTCCCCAGACCAGAGTGATTCACGCCAAAATTTTGCCACGTTTCACTAGTAATGACGTAGCCTTTGACAGCAAGCGCAAGGGGCAAACGAAACATTGACCAGCCTAGTTTCCTAGCTACATTGTCATTAGGGTAGTGTAGTCATATTCGGCACGGCAGAACATACTCAATATAAGACGAGCCTTTAGGAACAAACTACGATTCTGAGAATCGCTGATCTTGCTTCTAGGGCTTCTCTGTTCAGTGTTTGAGTTGCTATTTCCTGGTTGATACTAGCAGCCATTTTGGTTTCAAGACAACTAGCCTGGGTTTGGATGAATACCTTGCCAGCTAGTTAGTTACTTTTATTTTTCCTCCAAAGGAATTAGCTAGCTAACTATTTATTTACATTTTTTCAGAGCGAAAGGGAGTGCCGTTTTATAAGAAAAGGGGATTTACTGTGACGACTCCAAGATGAATCCCGAATAGTAAGTACAGTAGCTAACTGAACGTCAGCTAACCTAGCTGTTCTGCTAGCTACACAGCTAACATTATCTGACCTGTTTGTGTTCTGTCCATCTAAAAAGTGCAAACTAGTTAGTTAGTTAGTTAGTTACCATTAGTCACTGTGTTTGTTGAGGTCATATTATTAACGTTTCACACAAGTTAGTCAATGTCAATAAATGTGTTTACAGTCAGCTAGTTAACTTAGTTGCTAACTAGCACCGGCATAGTTATTAAACATTTAATTAGTTAACTGCTAGGGCAGAGTAGTTAAGTTTAGTTGGTAACGTAGTACTAACTAATGTAAGTTACTTAGCTAGTTACCTTTTTATTCTAGTAGCCTGGCAAAGCACACGTCAACTAGCTAACGTTACTGTACATGTCATTAGATATGTTGTGATTATCGCTAATTTAACGTTATCTAACTAGTTAACATTAGCCAGTCAAGTCAATATCCCAATGTGTAACGTTATATTACTGCAGCCTTTTGTGCACTTGGTCAATAATGGTGGTGGTCAATAATGGTGGTATATTTGGTGGTGGTCAATAATTAATGCTAGCTAGCTAGTTCTATAACGATTTCATATGTGGCTATACTACACAGTGGTAACTTAACTCCTTGCTAGTTAGGCAATGTAGCTGGCTAGTACACTGGTTGATGCTAGTTAACTACATTGACAATAAACCAAATTAGTGAATTAAGCATTGTGATTGATTCTCTAACGTTACATCCATGTTATTTTGTGAATTTGGCCCTCAAGTGGAAAGCAACTAAGCAATATGACAGGATAGTGTGGCACCCACCCACTCTCTACATCCTGAGTCAGTCATGTGTGGGTCACATGCAATATGACATGCCTCTTTCAACACACTCATTGGGTTGTTGGGCAAGCCACGGGTTTGTCTACCATCCCTCTAAACATGTTGGCAATTACCGGAATCCTGTGGTTTAGACATATAGGTTGGTGTGTTTTATGATACATATTTAGTATGTATTTTAGCTCAGTTAAAAAATAAAAATCTAATCTATTCAACAGTCCCACTGCATGGCATGGCATGGCATGGCATGGCAGTGAACATCTGATTTGAAATGTTCTTCAGAATCTATTCTGATTACACAAGATAGTGAATATGCTTTGCATTGCAAGGGTAGCCATTTCCTTTTTTGACAGGCACACTAGGCTGTTACCCCCATTTAGAGACAGGATAACATTTTATTTGAGACAGGTTTAATGTGTTCGCACTCAGATGTTGCATAAAGCTTACTTCATTATTCAATGTTTATACATTTTTTACTGCATCAAGGATAGCGTACAGACGTTTCGGCTTTACAGCCTTCAGTGTGTAGGTACAATTCTCTTTCAATCCAAAAAGTATTTCTAAAGAACAACAGATGAGAAGCAGGTGCTTCTAATCAGGGTTGCCACTCATATGCCAATCATTGGCCCCTCTGGTGTACCTGTATACAAATTTGTCATAAAAATAAACAGAATTACAGGGTATGGGGGCGGGCACGAAGGGCAACTCTCAAATCAACTGCCCCAGGTGTCTGCTCACCTAAATACATCACATCAATTCATGAGCCAACCCACCGCAAAGGACATCAGGCAAAGCCGTTCATAAATGTGTGGGGCCAACTCATAAACGATATGCAAAATCTGCTAAGAACATTGTTCTTGTACAGTCTAAATGTGGCTTATAGCAACAAGGTGAAATCTAATTCTTAGTTTAAACCATGTGGAAATACAGAATTTAATTGATATATCCAGCCCTTGCTTCTGGGAGAGCGCGGTGGTTCTCTTTTGATCAGTTATTTCTTTGAGACCTCAAGGGGTACATTATTCATAAGTTGTTATTGAACTTTTAAAGGCCAAGTGCAGTACAAAATGGTATTTTCCTGTGTTATACATATCTACACTATGCAGTTGGAGTAATACTGTGAAATTGATGACCTTTTAGTGTAAGAGCTGTTTGAAAAGAGTGCCTGAAATTTCAACCTGTTTGGTGGGATGGACTTTTGGCCTCCCATGGTGACATCGCCATGCGGTATGTTAGTTAATAAACCAACGAGAGAGAGTTCCAAAACTCTTTGCCAATAACTACACATTTTTCCCCTCCCCACTCAGACCTATCCTAAACAGTCCTAGCTAAATTTTTGCTTCAGAAATTCACCTTTGCTAAGAAGCTATTTTTGTTTATTTTTGACCATTTTTATTGAAAACAATCACGGGAAAGTACTTATTTGTTACCCATAAATAATTTGGGATTGAGATAACGGGTTGCGAAATGGGCTTTCTATCAGCAGACGGCGCTCTTGACTGATGTGTAGCTACTTTCTCTGGTACTTTTCTCGGTGTAGCCTACTTTTATTCAATTAAAATTCAAGATTAACTTCAAGCAAAACATTTAGGAAATGTAGCTGGCAGCATTCTTTCTATGATAAACGTTAGAAATATGATGGCTATGCATCGTTTTTGCCGAAAAGACCTTGCTTTTTCATTGTGAGAATACTTTTTATATCACTGGTTAGAAGAGAATTTGCTGAAGACCTTCATCCAGAATGTCGGATGGAAGTTTTGCGAGGCTGCCGAAACAGGGAAGGAAACAAATCAGTTGCTTTGTTATTCAATTTAAACAAATCACCACCCGCTGTAGTATATCAACAGGGACTAGGGTTGGTTTCTATTTGAGTGATAGTTTGACTCGCAGATCCATGTATTGGTGTGAGATCAGCTACTTTTATACGGAGAGCGTCTTGAATTTTCCCTGCCGTTTGAGTTTGAGACGGCCAGCGGGTATGACAGAATCAACTGTACAAAACCAATGATATTTATCTATTTTAAATTGATTTTGTCATTGTTTTTACTATAAGCTTGTATACTAACATCACTAATCGGAGGTAGAAAGGATGTGTAATTACTACCCTCATTCGATGTAGTCAACGTGAGGTTGTGTAATGTAGTAACACACACTGTCCACGTACAGGAAATTGCCACATCTTAAATGACCATGTTTTCATGACATGATATAATTTTGAAGCCCATTCAAAAACAGTACGGGACTAGATTTATTAGGATCCCCGTTAGCCGACTCCAATGGCAACAGCTAGTCTTACTGGGGTCTGACACAACGAAAAAGACAAGACTTTATCATTTACATTTTATTTAATTAACATGTGTTTGCATCTATCACATGTCAGTACAAACACACAACAAGTAGGCCACATGGGGGAGAGGCGTTGTGTCGTGAGGTGTTGCTTTATTTGTTTTTTGAAACCAGGTTTGCTGTTCACTTGCGTTATATGAGATGGGAGTTCTATGCACTCATGGCTCTGTATAATGTACCAGGAAGTAGGCTGGACTTTCATAGGGTATTGTCCCCAGCCTTTAACACCTCCCTCAGCATCTTTTGTTGCACTGAAGTCCTTGCAAGATGTAGGCTACTTATCCATCCCCACACTGCTTCCATGGATCCATGGACTCAAATGCACCTGGTCAACCAGGGGGTTCTCCGAGTTCCCAGTTAGTAGCCCGCAGAAAAGAGGCTATATCTGATGCAGTGCGTTTTAGTGATGGGGGGGGTCGACAGTTAAATATCGCAATATTATTTGGGATGCAAACTCAATATTAGGAAGGTGTTCGTAATGGTTGTACACTTAGTGTATAGTGAGCAATATCAAATCGCAATACATATAATCGTGAGAATCACAATAGATACCGTATTGGCACTTAAGTATCGTGATAATATCGTCTCATCAGATCCCAGGCAAATCCCAGCCCTAGTGTGTATTTTTGCAGAGCACTTGCTTTCATTATCTTTTGCCTTGCTCTCTAGCCCATCTTTTGTCTGCCGGAGCTGAGCAGCTGATGTGGAAGTCGAATAATGGTGGGCGGTTTGGTGTGTCTGTCTTTGAAGCATACACAGTATCATCCAATCCCACTTAAAATGCTGACTGTGATAGTTGGGTAGACAGATTTTTGCTGAAGGCTATTTCCCCCTCTCTTGCAAGACTAGTCAGCGGTACTACTAGCCTTTCACAGGGCCTGTCATTGTTGTCCTCAACCACCTGCTTAACGAAGACTGCATGACTGTAATTCATAACAATGGGCGAGGGGGGAAAAGGACAGGGAGGCAGGAAACAGGGCTGCCTCAGTTTCTTAGCCTTGGTGCTGGGTCAGACTAGAGCGTCGCCCAGGTTCATCCGAGCCTGCCTGCCTTCCTTTGACGACTGGAGAGAGTGGAGGAGGGTCCGATCTGAAGTCCAGCTGAATTCCCCTCTATTGTGGAATGCTTAATCAGCTTACTGGAGTTTCCGTACCTTTCTGTGTGTAGCCTGGTTGTATGGCACATTGTGTAGCACATGCCCCTGTTAAATAAATACAGCATACCGAGTGGAGGGGGTTGAGAGAACTTGTGTGTGTGTGTGTGTGTGCGTGCGTGCGTGCTTTGGTTAGAACTGAACAGGAGTGGACAATAGCTGTATAGTTTCTAGATGTTTGTCTTTTGCTGGTCTGATCTAATTTTATAGGCTATGTTGATGATGCTTCCCTAATTCACACGGTTGGGAGTGGGACAGGATGTATGGACTGGAAATGCTCAGCATTTTGTTGTCGTCATGGGTCCATCCTACTGGGGTTTCAGCTCGTATACAGTTGAAATCGGAAGTTTACATACACTTAGGTTAGAGTGTATGTAAATTAAAACTAGTTTTTCAACCACTCCACAAATGTCTTGTTAACAAACTATAGTTTTGGCAACTTGGTTAGGACATCTACTTTGTGCATGGCACAAGTAATCTTTCCAACAATTGTTTACAGACATATTATTTCACTTACAATTCACTGTATCACAATGAGAGGTCGACCGATTAATCAGAATGGCCGATTAATTAGAGCCGATTTTCAAGTTTTCATAACAATCGGAAATCTGTATTTTTGGGCTCCGATTAAAATATATATATATATATATTTTTTTTTACACCTTTATTTCATCTTTATTTAACGAGGCAAGGCAGTTAAGAACACATTCGTATTTTCAATGACAGCCTAGGAACGGTGGGTTAACTGCCTCGTTCAGGGCCAGATCGACAGATTTTCACCTTGTCAGCTCGGTGATCAATCTTGCAACCTTACAGTTAACTATTCCAACGCAATAACGACCTGCCTCTCTCTCGTTGCACTCCACAAGGAGACTGCCTGTTACGCGAATGCAGTAAGCCATGGTAAGTTGCTAGCTAGCATTAAACTTATCT
Source organism: Oncorhynchus keta (assembly GCF_023373465.1). Classification (NCBI taxonomy): domain Eukaryota; kingdom Metazoa; phylum Chordata; class Actinopteri; order Salmoniformes; family Salmonidae; genus Oncorhynchus; species Oncorhynchus keta. Next base: position 43,776,784 of record NC_068422.1, on the reverse strand, counting down.
TATAAAAAACAATCAATCATAATCACTAGTTAACTACACATGATTAATGATATTACTAGATATTATCTAGCGTGTCCTGCGTTGCAATAAATCTGACCAAGCATACAAGTGTCTAAGTATCTGACTGAGCGGTTGTAGGCAGAAGCAGGCGTGTAAACAATAATTCAAACAGCATTTTCGTGCGTTTTGCCAGCAGCTCTTATGTTGTGCATCAAGCATTGCGCTGTTTATGACTTCAAGCCTATCAACTCCCGAGATGAGGCTGGTGTAACTGAAGTGAAATGGCTAGCTAGTTAGCGTGCGCTAATAGAGTTTCAAACGTCACTCGCTCTGAGCCTTCTAGTGGTTTTTCCCCTTGCTCTGCATGGGTAACGCTGCTTCGATGGTGGCTGTTGTGTTGCTGGTTCGAGCCCAGGGAGGAGCGAGGAGAGGGACGGAAGCTATACTGTTACACTGGCAATACTAAGGTGCCTATAAGAACATCCAATAGTCAAAGATTAATGAAATACAAATGGTATAGAGGGAAATAGTCCTATAATTCCTATAATAACTAAAACCTACAACTTCTTACCTGGGAATATTGAAGACTCATGTTAAAAGGAACCACCAGCCTTCATACACTGCTCAAAAAAATAAAGGGAACACTAAAATAACACATCCTGGATCTGAATGAATGAAATATTCTTATTAAATGTTTCTTTACATAGTTGAATGTGCTGACAACAAAATCACACAAATTATCAATGGAAATCAAATTTATCAACCCATGGAGGTCTGGATTTGGAGTCACACTCAAAATTAAAGTGGAAAACCACACTACAGGCTGATCCAACTTTGATGTAATGTCCTTAAAACAAGTCAAAATGAGGCTCAGTAGTGTGTGTGGCCTCCACGTGCCTGTATGACCTCCCTACAACGCCTGGACATGCTCCTGATGAGGTTGCGGATGGTCTCCTGAGGGATCTCCTCCCAGACCTAGACTAAAGCATCCGCCAACTCCTGGACAGTCTGTGGTGTGGCGTTGGTGGATGGAGCGAGACATGATGTGCTCAATTGGATTCAGGTCTGGGGAATGGGCGGGCCAGTCCATATCATCAATGCCTTCCTCTTGCAGGAACTGCTGACACACTCCAGCCACATGAGGTCTAGCATTGTCTTGCAGTAGGAGGAACCCAGGGCCAACCGCACCAGCATATGGTCTCACATTTTGTCACCAAAGCCCCATATACCACCCACCACTGCGACCTGTATGCTCTCGTCTGCTGGCCCTCGCTACATATTCATCGCCAGACCCGCTGGCTCCGGGTCATCTATAAGTCTTTGCTAGGTAAAGCTCCGCCTTCTCAACTCACTGGTCACGATAACAACACCCACCCGTAGCACGCGCTCCAGCAGGTATATCTCACTGGTCATCCCCAAAGCCAACACCTCCTTTGGCCGACCTTTCCTTCCAGTTCTCTGCTGCCAATGACTGGAACGAATTGCAAAAATCGCTGATGTTGGAGACATATCTCCCTCACTAACTTTAAACATCAGCTATCTGAGCAGCTAATCGGTCGCTGCAGCTGTACACAGCCCATCTGTAAATAGCCCATCCAATCTACCTACCTCGTCCCCATGTTGTTTTTAATTTACTTTTTTGCTCATTTGCACACCATTATTTCAACTTTCACATCATCCTCTGCACATCTATCACTCCAGTGTTCATTTGCTAAATTGTCATTACTTTACTACTATGGCCTATTCATTGCCTTACCATCTCCCACCATTTGCACACACTATATATAGACTTTTTTTCTATTGTGTTATTGACTGTACGTTTGTTTATTCCATGTTTAACTCTGTTTGTCGCTTTGCTTTATCTTGGCCAGGTCGCAGTTATAAATGAGAACTTGTTCTCAACTGGCTTACCTGGTTAGATAAAGGTGAAATAAAAAATAAAGTGGTGATCCTGACTGACCTAAGACAGGATTAAATGTCAGGATTTGTGAAACTGAGTTTAAATGTATTTGGCTAAAGTGTATGTAAACTTCTGACTTCAACTGTAAATGAGCATAGCCTGAATTGGTGTATTTTAGCAAGCATCAGTGGGCCAAGGAATGGTGTTTTAGTATTTCACCGATCATTTGAAGATCAGTGTTTGGCAAGCTCATACCCGTTTGCTACACTGTTACGCTGTGAAAGCCAGTTTGATAAGATGTCCCATTTTGAATCTAAGAACATCATCATTAAGGCTACCGCTGTCTGTCACACGTTGATATCGGTGACCATCACCAGAGCTCACAGCCCCATCTCAACCCAGTCTTAAGTTCACACCTCAGCCCTTACCTCTTCCTCCTCACTGTGAGTTGCTGCGCAGGTACCCCGGCCTCGTTTCACCCAGTGTGCATGTACCTGCGTGTGTCTGACTGTCTGTTGTGTGCGTTTTTATGTAGGCTATTTTTGTGCAAGTGTTTTTCTGCGTGTTGTGTGGTGTCTCTCACACCGGATCAAGGTTAGCAGCACTCTGAAACCTGAGCTGATGAACTACAGAGAGCTTTGGCAAATTCGACAGCAGCTCTGTTTGTAACAAATCATTAAACATGCATCAGGCTGATATGACATGAGCTCAATTAAAGAAGGCTTCTTAGTGAAGTTGAGCAAAGGCCTACTGAGTTTCTACTGTATTCCAGTTAACATACTATGTTGTCGGCAGTCACAGTGCAGTCTTCATCCTTTTTAAAATGCCATTGTTTGTGTGTGTGTCACATGAGCACTGAAACGTTGAGTTCCCCCACTGATATTTCGTTTTGCTGATCGTGCACAGATCTGTATGGTCCTAGCAGCGTGAGGTTTCATTTGCCTGCCAAATACGATTTTTATTTGTTTACCTTTATTTAATTAGGCAAGTCAAATTCTTATTTTCAATGACTGCCTAGGAACAGTGGGTTTAACTGCCTGTTCAGGGGCAGAACGACAGATTTGTACCTTGTCAGCTCGGGGGTTTGAACTTGCAACCTTCCGGTTACTAGTCCAACGCTCTAACCACTAGGCTACCCTGCCGCGATGTTTCACTGTCTGCTGAAATTGCAGATGTCTGTTGAAATGTCTACTTTTCTGTACCAAAAAGGTATGCAGGATTGCATCTCTTTGTTGTTTGGACTCAGGCTTGAATTAGCCTGTGTGATAGTCTATAAAGGGGTCGGCGTGAAAGACCTTTCTAGGCGTTAGGCAAGCATTATAACACATCACTCATACACTCTGATTGTATGGTGGTGTGACCAAAGTAGTTATGCTGAGAGTTAACCCAACACAGTATCTTGCCCAAGGCATTTGAAAGCAATATAACCGCAATGGCGTCTTTTGAATTGTCTGACGCAACACCACAATGAAATCTCTCCTTGAGAGAGACTGGGAAGCGAGAAGAAACTGTTCTGTCTGAGGAAACCATCAGCTAATGCTGTCTACAGAGTTTAGAGGCAAGCTTCCAATGGTTTCTGACAAGGCTAGCGTAATTTTAATATTTTTTTTTATAGCTACTTTTGTTGAAACTGTGTGGGGAAACCTGGAATCCTGTTTTTAAAACAACTCTACTCTCCACAGTGACTATTTATTCAAGCTGCTCCTGATCGGTGACTCTGGCGTCGGAAAGTCTTGTCTTCTCCTCCGATTTGCAGTAAGTGTTCTGTTCATCCGCCCATGTCTCATAGCCATTCATAAGGTGCTCGTCGTCACTCATTAGTTGTTCAAAGGCTGACCTAGTCATATTAATTAATAATTATAGTCCTCTTAATAATAATAATAATAATGTAATATTGGACTAAATTCACAAGGTAAGAACTGGATGCCCTGTAATGTGAAAAGGTCAAATCGATCACAGAAATAGTATTTATATTATATTATTAATACTGTGTTAAATCAACATTTTCTGGTTTACTCTCCTACTGTGGCGAATGATCCTTTCCTTTCTCCCCTTTGAGCAGGATGACACATACTCCCCTTTCCTTTCTCCCCAGGATGACACATACACAGAAAGCTACATTAGCACAATCGGAGTGGACTTCAAAATACGAACTATAGAATTAGACGGAAAGACTATTAAACTTCAAATCGTAAGTGCCCCCCCGACCACATCTCTATTGTCTCCTACTGTGTAAAGGGGAAGCTCCACGTTACACTATCAAGTATGTATCAGGATCTGGCCACATTTGGACCAAAAAATGCCATTGTAGGCATTTTAGAACCTAACTCTAGACTGTCCACCAAATATCCAAAGGCAGAGGCCTCCTACATTATTAAGACTATCACGGTTGACTACAAGATGGTGAATTATCAGTTAGAAATACCCTTCTCTCATTTGTGTGTTTTGGTCTTATTTGTCACAGTTGAATGTGCTATGAAGCAGCATCTATTTGGCAGAGGTGTGTGTGTTTGGCCTTCCCGTATTTGTGACGGTGACTGAGTGTCTCTGCTGTGTGTTGACACTGACAGTGGGACACGGCGGGGCAGGAGAGGTTTCGCACAATCACATCCAGCTACTATAGAGGAGCCCACGGTATCATCGTAGTCTATGACGTCACAGACCAGGTCAGTCCACCTTTACCTTTTCACTGTGTTTGAGTGTTCTAGATTATTTTCCACTATTAGTTGTTTTTAATTGAAATTCCGGAGTGCAGGTTAACTAGTATTTTGAAAGACTAAGGCCGAGATTCAATCAGAGCAAGCATTAACCGGTGATCGCCGAAAACCGCATAGCTGATGTTTTCGCGGTGTCAAAGGTGTAGCTGCGTTGGCGCTGTCAAATCGGTGAGCAGCTGCTCTTGATCATTGTCCCGACGCCACATCTGTCCCACTCACGTTAGAAGTTCAGAATGAGAAAGTGTAGGTTATAGAGAAATAATGATGCTCAAATAGAAAATCATTAAACAAAATAATGAGGATTTCTGTCAGTCAAATCGAGGTCTTGATTACATCACACGTTCCATTGTTTGAATTTGTAAACTTGGCTGCATGGGGTTTCTCATAATGCGACTCTATGCAGCCAATGGCAACGTCTGCTTTAGGTTTAATGCCAGGTGTCGCTTGTGGATTTGAAAGCTCTTAACGCATTTCCACCTCCGACACCGCCAAAACAACCATTATGCGGATGTCGGCTAAAGCGGATCGGATTGAATAGAGCCCTTTACAAAGATCTTGCCTACCCTTTCATGCTGGTTGTGATTATCTTTCTTCTTCTAGGAGTCCTTCAATAATGTCAAGCAGTGGCTACAGGAAATCGACCGTTACGCCAGTGAAAACGTCAACAAGCTGTTGGTAGGGAACAAGTGTGACCTGACAACAAAGAAAGTGGTGGATTACACAACAGCGAAGGTAAGGGCTTCCATCAAAGTCAATGGGTTATCAGATGGTGCAGGAGTAATGCATTTTTCTATTTAACTACTTGAAAAAATAGTCTACAGCTGTGGTTTCCAAACTTTCAAATTTGATATTTTGTTGAGGCCCCCAAACAAACCAAATGTTTCTGGACACAATCAGATCTTTGTCTGCAACCCAGTAGTAAAATAGTCATAGTGTACAGTACTGTCACGAATGCAGCAGCTCCTCTAACCCAGTCTCTCCATTCCATTCTTTGCAGGAGTTTGCAGACTCCCTGGGCATCCCGTTCTTGGAAACTAGTGCCAAGAACGCCACCAATGTGGAGCAGGCCTTCATGACCATGGCTGCTGAGATAAAGAAGAGGATGGGCCCTGGGGCTACGACCGGAGGCAACGAGAGGTCCAATGTCAAGATCGACAGTACGCCTGTCAAACCTGCCTCGGGGGGCTGCTGCTGAGAGGGAGAACCCCACCAACACCTCTACCCTCACCTCAACCGCCCCCCTCCACCTGGCCCCATTCTCCACCATGCCTCACCCACCCAGCTAAACAGTAACTGAGCGAGAGTGTGAGAGCGAAAACAAAATTAAGTTGCCTGAATTTGTACTGTAGCCGTACTACCAACAAAAATGTATGGTTATCACCCTCCCTTTATGCCCTGGTAGTTGATGATTAGTAGTACTTTCCAGGCTGTCTGTTAGCAGTCAGATGGTCAGCCGCTCACTGGACCTCCCCTGGAGTGGCTTTACCCCCCCCACCCTTACCCGAACCTCATCAGAAACAATGGATTTCATTTGAACCCCCAGCCCCATCTGTGTGAAGGTTAATGAGAATAATGTGTGCGTGTCTATCTCACTGCATTCCTACTGCAGGGTTGGTCTAGTCAAATTATGTTTTGTTCTTCTGTCCCCCTCTTTTCTTTTGGGTTATTTTGCTGTTTGTATCAGCAAGTGTAGATCTCTGTCCCTTTCGAAGGCGTTTATTCGCCAATATGCGGTCAGCCAACTGCACAACAGTGTCTCACTGTCTCGCAAAAAAGTCTATTGAAAAATATGTACATATACATTGTGTGTGTGTATGTGTGTGTGTATATATGTAAGATCTGATTTGCTAGTTCTGTAGACTTCAATACATTGTCGGAGTAGTCTTGACTTAATCGCTGCATTAAAATTTGTCTCAACATGTCACATTTAAACTGAAAAATAAATAAATGTTGTACTTCCAGACTGTATGATACGGAATAATCTGTTTGCGATTCTTGGTGGATATGTAGGAACATCTTGTTTTTAATAATTTATTCTACATTTATATGGCAAATATATTGTACCAGTAACTTAGACTCTGTATGCAAATTGGCCATTACCTGTAGAATATCTCAGTACAGATTGGCATATATAAAACACTATGTTCTTTTTTCATAATAAAGGCTACTGAATACAGTTTTAAAAGAACTCAACCATTTCTCTAACACTGTTTACCTAGTTTGACGTGTGTTCGCTATATGGATAGATGTGTCTGGCTAGATTTGTGCAATAGCACAGTGGTCTGTTGTATGTCAGATTGACTTTACCACAGAATGCTAACTTCAGAAAGTCAGAACAAAATTCCCATGTATCCCATTCTCACCAGTTCTCCCCTGGAGTCCCCACAGTACACCAACTGCTGAATTCAGACACATTCTAGTTATTACACTTGAGCTCTACACTGATTGTACATAAAAATCAAGTGGCCATACAGTATGAGGTTTACTCAGTAGGAACAAGTAGTGTAGTTTTCACCAGGTTTAATCTGTGAATGAGGATTCCAATAGTGGGAAGGACAAAGTTTTCCAGGGTGTTTAAAAGTTCTCATTCGAAGTGTACATTACCCTCATAACATTCACAATTGATTACTACAGTAACAAAGACGCTGGTTAAAAACATGTTGCACATTAAAGGCTTTAGGTACAAGTACTGTAATTCTTAATGCACTTTTCATCCAGGTTTTCCATGTTCTGGCCCAAAGTGCTAACTGCTAGGCTACCTGCAGTCCTAAGGGCACTGAATGGTCAAACATCCTACATTACAAATCTACAATGATGTGTAGTGCAGACCGCATTCTAATTTGGAGTGATGAATAACGCTTCACCATCTGGTAGTCCGATGAATGAATCTGGCTTTGGTGGATGCCAGGAGAACACTAGCTGCCCGAATACATAGTGCAAACTGTAAAGTCTGGTGGAGGATAAATAATAGTCTGGAGCTTTTTTTCATGATTTAGACTAGGTCCCTTAGTTCCAGTGAAGGGAAATCTTAACGCTACAGCATACAATGATATTCTAGACGATTCTGTGCTTCCAACTTTGTGGCAACAGTTTGGAGAAGGCCCTTTGCTGTTTCAGCATGACAATGACCCAGTGCTCAAAGCGAGGTCCATACAGAAATGATTTGTCGAGATCGGTGTGAAAGAACTTGACTGCCTGCACAAAGCCCTGAGCTCAACCCCATCGAACACCTTTTAGATGAATTGGCGCACCGATTGGGAACCAGGCCTAATTGCCCAACATCAAGTGTTCAACCTCACTCATGCTCTTGTGGCTGAATGGAAGCAATTCCCTGCAGCAATGTTCTAACATCTAGTGAAAAGCCTTCCCAGAAGAATGGAGACTGTTATAGCAGCAAAGGAGGGAGCAACTCCATATTAATGCCCATGATTTTGGAATGAGAGGTTCAACGAGCAGGTGTCCCCACATACTTTTGGTCATGTTCTGTACCTTGATTAGATATGTATTCACCCCCCTGAGAAAATACACGTTAGAAACACCTTTGGCAGCGAATACAGCTGAGTCTTTTTGTGAAAGTCTAAGAGCTTTGCACACCGTGTACAAATAATAACTTGCCAATTATTATTCTTTTCATTATTCAAGCTCTGTCAAGTTGGTTGTTTATCATTGCTACCCTGAACAAAAATATAAAACACAACATGCAAAGTGTTATGAAAGATCCCAGAAATAAAAGATCCCAGAAATGTTTCATACTCACAAAAGCTAATTTCTCTCAAATTTTGAGCACACAGTTGTTTACATCCCTGTTAGTGTGCATATCAAGAAGATGATATCAAGAAGCTGATTAAACAGAATGATCATTACACAGGTGCACCTTGTGCTGGGGACAAGGCCTCTCTAAAATGTGCCGTTTTGTCACACAACACAATGCCACAGATGTCTCAAGTTTTGAGGGAGCATGAGTTGTGAGTTGAGTTGTGAGCAGTGAATGTTAATTTCTCTACCATGAGCCATCTACAACGTAGTTTTAGAGAATTTGGCAAAATCCAACTGGCCTCACAACCACAGACCACGTGTGTGGCGTCGTGTGGGCAAGCAGTTTGCTGATGTCAACGTTGTGAACAGAGTGCCCCATGGTGGCAGTGGGGTTATGGTATGGGCTGGCTTAAGCTACGGACAACAAACACAATTGCATTTTTTTATAGACGGCGATTTGAATGCACATCAACTCAGCATCAACTCAGGTTTGTGCCCATAGGCAACATTGTTGCCGGTGATGTCTGGTGAGGACCTGCCTTACAACAGGCCTACAACAAGCCCTCAGTCCAGCCTCTCTCAGCCTATTGCGGACAGTAATATATAATATAATAATATATGCCATTTCGCAGACGCTTTTATCCAAAGCGACTTACAGTCATGTGTGCATACATTCTACGTATGGGTGGTCCCGGGAATCGAACCCACTACCCTGGCGTTACAAGCGCCATGCTCTACCAACTGAGCACTGTTGTAACTCGGGCAATTGTTGTTGCCATCCTGTACCTGTCCCGCAAGTGTGATATTCGGATGTACCGATCCTGTGCAGGTGTTGTTACACGTGGTCTGCCACTGCGAGGATGATTAGCTGTCCGTCCGTTCTTAGGCATCTCACAGTACGGACATTGCAATTTACTGCCCTGGTCACATCTGCAGGGACCCTGGGCATCTTTCTTTTGGTTTTTCAGAGTCAGTAGAAAGGGTGCAGGGTGCATGTTTTGGAATATTTTTATTCTGCACAGACTTACATTTTTTCACTCTGTCATTTAGGTTAGTATTGTGGAGTAACTACAATGCTGTTTTCTCATATTACAACCAAAGTCTGTAACTGTTTTACAATCACCATGGTGAAATCCCTGAGCAGTTTCTTTCCTCTCCGGTAACTGAATTAGGAAGGACACCTGTATCTTTTTAGTGACTGGGTGTATTAAGCCTGATTAATAACTTCACCATGCTCAAAGGGAGATTCACTGTCTACTTTTTTATATTTCTACACTACCAATCGGTGCCCCTTGTGAGGCATTGAAAAACCTCTGGTCTTTGCGATTGAATCTGGGCTTGAAATGCACTAGTTGATTGAAGGACCTTCCAGATAATTGTATGTGTGGGGTCCAGAGATGGGGTAGTCATTCAACAATTATGTTGAACACTATTATTGAACACAGAATGAGTCCATGCAATTTATGTGATTTGTTAAGCAAATCTTTACTCCTAAACTTATTTAGGCTTGTCATAACACAGAGGTTGAATACTTTTTCAGCTTTTCCATCGCTGCAACTCCCGTATGGATTCGGGAGAGGCAAAGGTTGAGAGCCATGCGTCCTCCGAAAACTGACCCTGCCAAGCTGCACTGCTTCTTGACACACTGCTCATTTAACCCGGAAGCCAGAGGCACCAATGTGTCAGAGGAAACACCGTACAACTAACTGGCGACCGAAGTCAGTGTGCATGTGCCCGGCCCATCACAAGGAAACACTAGAGCGCATTGGGACAAGGGAATCATGGCCAGCAAAAACCCTCCCCTAACCCGGACAACGCTGGGACAATTGGATACCGCTTCATGGATCTCCCGGTTGCGTCCGGCTGCGACACAACCAAACCCGGGTCTGTAGTGATGCCTCAAGCACTTTGATGCAGTGCCTTAGGTCGCTGCGCCGCTTGGGAGGCCCTAGCTTTTCATTTTGAATTCATCTGTAAAAATGTCTGAAAACATAATTCCACTTTCACATTGTGAGGTATCGTGTGTAGATCAGTGACACAAAATGTAAATTTAATACATTTTCAAATCAGGCTGTAGCAACAAAATGTGGAAAAAGTCAAGGGGTGATAATTCTTTCTGAAGGCACTGTAAATTTAAAAAGCACTTAACAAAATAATGAATCAAAAGCATGACAACAGTCAACTGGTCTCTTTTCAACACAGCAAGGATCGTTCCACTATTTTTTAACCAAATGTCTATTTGTGATATAAATTGGATGCTACAGAAGGGTGCAGACACTTTTTTGCCGATTTCACTTGGTTTTGAGAAACTTAGACCACCCGCAATAGACTTCCTCATTGCATGTTCTGCAGTATGGGGGCTGTGGAAAAACACAAACAAAGGCTCCAAAAACACCCAAATACATTATCTTAGTGATACAGGTCATTAGATGTTGTACACATGAAATTATGTAATTCTGAACTTTATCTGCACCATTATATTATTCCAGTTTGTGCGACTCGAGCAGTATCCCCTACCAGCCTTTGTTAATGTTTTTCCATAGCCCCCACACTGCAGGACAAGCAATAAGGAAGTCTATTGCGAGTGGTCTAAGTTTCTGAAAACATACCATTGACATAAAAATGTTAACATTTGGTCAAAAGAAATGTGAACCAATCCTTTAAGGCAAGTCAAAAGGGAAGAAGCTCCTCCCCCTCATCAAGCCTGCTCCACCAATCCACACTCATTCTTCATTACTGAAAGAGAATAGGAGAAAACTGACTTCTTCTGATGATAAATAATAAACCTGATAACATGTCACTAGAGGGTGCTATAGAGTAATCATATCCCAATCTCTACATAACCGTAGAAACATACTATCCATGCCTCGAATGGAACCTTCACTGAGCGGTCCTCTGGACCGCCATCCTATCCGGGTCTCCTGCCTGGGTCTCCTCTCTCCCATTGGGCTCCCTGGGCTGGGTCAGTCTGTCCATGACTGAGATAATAGAGGAGAAGAGGTGCTCTGAGTGGGTCTCCAGTGCCTTGGACTGCCTCTCAATAAGACAGAGGGTCTCTTTCAGAACTGGGGGACATAAGAAGAGGAAGAAAGAGAGGGGGGAGAGACAGGGGAAGAGAGATGAGAGAATAGTATAGAGATGAGTATAGAAAACAGAAGAGAAATGGGAAACTGTAGTGTTACATTTCACATTCAACCCACTAAGATTCCTTCCTGTGACATGTAACAACTTGGAATAAGAGAAAGAGCAGAAAACAGAGCCCCCAAACTCTTAGTCATGCATGGCCGCATTCTCCTCACACAGTTTCCTGCTTCTGTCAGAGGAGAGGACTGTGGGTATAGAATTACTCCTGACCACCAGAACAAATCTACAGTATGCCAGTGTTAGATGTTGAATTGAACTATATGGGAACTGAAACAAATAGTCAAGCTCACCACTGTTAGCAGACAAGAAATTCTACCCTTTTATCAAGGTAGCCTTCACACAAACAAGTAAACTCATTTGTCATTTGTAATGTGGAGCCCTTTAAAAAAAAAAACAGGCAGCGCCCACTTCAATAGTCTCAGATGTTGTTGCTGTGTCATGCAATTCATTTTACGCTTCCGTTAGTAAAGGAGCACAAGTGTATTTCAGAATTCACAAAGGGAAATAGTGTAGGGTGGTGTGTTGGCCTCGTCGTCTTCTTTCGGTGAAACACTTCCACACCCTTTACTAAGAAGAAGTCTGATAGTCAAAACTGTTCGCTGCTCTGGCCCCCCAATGGTGGAACAAACTCCCTCACGACGCCAGGACAGCGGAGTCAATCACCACCTTCCGGAGACACCTGAAACCCCACCTCTTCAAGGAATACCTAGGATAGGGTAAGTAAGGGTAAGTAATCCTTCTCACCCCCCCAAAAAAAGATTTAGATGCAAGTGGCTGTTCCACTGGATGTCATAAGGTGTATGCACCAATTTGTAAGTCACTCTGGATAAGAGCGTCTGCTAACTGACTTAAATGTAATGTAAATGTGATAGGCTGATCCGCTTGAGTTGAGAGTAGGATCATTCCTGTGTGAAGACAGACTCATTTCTAAACCTGTCCTAAATATCAGGTGGTGGGTGACACCTGAGATACAGTAGGTATAAATGAAATAGCTGCAGGCAAAGAGTAACTTGTCAGTGATGGAAGGGTCACCGGGAGAAGTGGAGGTCAAACAACCCAGGAGAAGCCCTCCAGTTTGCAGAATAGAGGTGGTCAGGGGCTAGTGGGCGTTCACTTCTCTCTGAAACCTCTGGAGGGAGAAAACGAGGGGGAAGGAGAGAGTGAGATGGGGTGAAGAAGACAAAGGGAAAAACAGAGGTAGTGGGGAGAAAGAGGCACATAGAGAGAGAGAAAGAGAGAGAGAGAGGGAGAGAGAGAAGGGGGCAAAGTGGGTTGATTAATCCATTTTCCCAAGATATAAAGCTGAGAAGATGCGTAGTGTATACCCGAAGAATTAAATATAGAATTGATTTATATGACAATTTAAAGTATCTGTGTATGTGCACCACTGACCTTATAATCCGCCAGGGATGATTTGACAGTCTTGATGTCCACAGTGGGCGGCTCCAGTACCTCCATCCTCTCCACCACCGTGTACAGCCATTGGATGAGCTCCTCCAGGTTAGAACAGAAGGTCTGATGGGTAAACAGGTCGCAAGTCGCAGAATTAATATCAAATTGGCCAACAACAGCTTGTTCGTGGATTTGCATTTTAGTTGTATTTAAAGGTGCTACACATAGGATGTGTGTTGTTGTTGAATTTGTGCATTGTAATTTCAGAAAATGTCCATAATATATCGGTCGTAATAGTGGAATCATAGTGTTTCACAGTATAACTTACCCGCCAGTGTTGTGATTGGCTGTGATATTCGCCGGTTGATTTCTCCCGCCGGAGCAGAAGCTGTTCTGACTTTGTGGCTGTGCTTCAGTTTGTTTTAGTTTATGTGAGCGTACCAAGTAATTAGGCGTCACTCTAAAGCGGGAAGGTGGAATAAACGAGTCAGGAGTAGGTTTTCTTGATTGAACACAGTTCTCTATTGAGGGTATTTTGTCAACAAAAACATTCTAACATAATCAATGAAAAATCTTCCAAGGAAAAAAAACACACATCTTCTTCTCCAGATGAAACAAGAACACAATAGGATAATCTTTAAACTACAACAAACATAAATCACGGGTTTGTCACCATCTTCGTGGTTCTTTCAGCACAGCTTCTCTCTCTCGGTGGCCATCTTCCAGAGATAGTTTTCTCCCTCTCTGCTAGTTCCATTCTCTCTTTTATAGGGGAAGGAGAGTATCTCATTAGTACCGTCAGCTGTGCTTAATTGACTCTGGTTACCTTGTCTCCCATGCTTTGTTGGGCTACTATCCATGAGCCCAGCCTGCCCTCTAGTGGTCCTTCCACATACCTTCCCCCCCAGGACCGAACCGGAGGGTCGGGCGCCAGACGCACCGTCTTGGTCGCGTCGGGACAGCGCGTCTGCATTCCCGTTCCTCGATCCGGCCCTGTGGATGACATGGAAAGAGAACGGTTGTAAAGACAAAAACCATCTGGCTATTCTGTTGTTATTGTTTCTCTTACCAGCCATCCACGTGAGGGGCGCATGGTCAGTAACTAATGCAAACCTCCGACCCAGTAGGTAGTACCGGAGATAATCGAGGGCCCACTTGATGGCTAAGGCCTCTTTCTCTACGGTCGCATACCTCTGTTCCCGATCGCTGAGTTTCCTACTAATGAAGAGAATCGGCTTCTCTGCTTCACCTTCACCCTGAGCTAGTACGGCCCCGAGCCCTGTATCCGAGGCGTCGACCTGCACAATGAACTCTTGTGAGAAGTCCGGAGCCTGTAGAACGGGATCAGAACACAGGCCATCTTTTAACAATTGAAAGGCCTCTTCCGTCTCGTCTTTCCACTCTACCTGGTTTGGCAGGTTTTTCCTGATGAGGTTTGTGAGGGGTTGGCAATGGTTGCATATCCCGGGATAAAACGGCGATAATATCCTGTTATCCCTAAGAAGGCCCGAACGTCTCGCTTGGTCCGGGGTCGAGGCCAGTCACGAATTGCCCTGGTCTTCTCTGCCTGCGGGCGTATTTTCCCATTCCCCACGGTATACCCCAGGTATTCCGCTTCGGACAGGCCCAGGCAGCATTTATTTGGATTGGCTGTCAACCCTGTGGCTTCCAAACTCACGAGCACCGCCCGTAATCGCATGAGGTGACTATCCCAGTCCTCGCTGTGGATGACCACATCGTCTATGTACGCCGCTGCATACTCTTGATGGGGCCGTAGAATGGCATCCATGAGGCGTTGGAAGGCTGCAGCGGCTCCGTGCAGTCCGAAGGGCATCCTCACATACTGGAAAAGCCCCTCTGGGGTGGCGAAGGCAGTCTTTGGGCGATCCTCCGGAGCCACCGGCACTTGCCAATATCCCTTCGTCAAATCCAGGGTAGTGATGAACTTGGCCTTTCCTAAGCTCCTCTTTTTTTTCTTTGCCTTCCAGGGCCATCAAAGCCACCTCCTCCTCTCGTCCATGGTACGTCTTCAGCAGGTTTATGTGATAGAGTTGGACCTTCTTCCTCCTGTCAGGTTGCTTGATGAGGTAATTGACCGGTGAGACCCTTTTCATTACCTCGTAGGGCCCCCTCCACTGCGCCAGCAAGCGATGTTCGGCCGTGGGCACAAGCACCATCACTTTCTCTCCCACGGTGAACTCACGGGGGTCGCAGATTTATCATAGGCCCGGCCTTGGGTCCTTTGGGCCTTCTCCATATGCTCCTTGACTATGGGCCACACTGCTGACAGGCGGTCTCTCATCAGGGTAATGTGTTCTATTGTGGATCGAAAGGGGCATGGTTGGGTCTCCCAGGTCTCCTTGGCTAAGTCGATGATTCCTCGACAGGGTCTGCCATAGAGCAATTCAAACGGAGAGAATCCAGTGGATGCCTGGGGTACTTCTCGCAGGGCAAACATTAAGTGTGGGAGAAGCATGTCCCAGTTTTTCCCGTCTCGGGACACCACTCTTCTCAACATGCTTTTAATTATTTTGTTCAAGCGTTCACACAAACCATCTGTTTGAGGGTGGAATATGCTTGTACGTATCTGTTGAACCTGATATAACCGACACAAGTCCTTCATCAACCGGGACATGAACGGGGTTCCTTGATCGGTTAAGATCGTCTTGGGAAGGCCCACCCGAGAGAACATCAGGAATAACTCCTTGGCAATTCCCTTTGACGACATGTTACGTAGGGGTATGGCCTCCGGGAACTTGGTAGCATAATCTATAACCACTAGGATGTACTCGTGTCCTCTGGCGGATTTTGGGAGGGGTCCTACGAGGTCCATAGCTATGCGTTCAAAGGGAGTCTCTATGATGGGGAGAGGAATCAAAGGGTTACGTAGGTGTGGCCGTGGGGCTGTACGTTGACATTGATCACACGTCTTACAATACCGGGCCACATCTCGGGTGACACGGGGCCAATAGAATCTCTGCATGATTCTGTCAATCGTCTTGTCTCGTGCCAGGTGTCCTCCTAGGACGTGGGAATGGGCTAACTGTAGAACTGTATCCCTGTATGTTCTAGGCACCATTAGTAATTCCTGGTTTTCCCCCCTTCGTCGTACGACCCAGTATAAGAGACCCCGCCTGATTGCATAGTAAGGAAGAGGGGACTCACCTGATCCGTCGACGTTCCTTCCGTCGATCACCTTCACCTTCCTCATGGCCTCCCTTAGGTCTGGGTCTCTATGCTGCGAGGTGCCGAACTGTCCCTTTAATTCCTGGGGCAGGTCAACCTCAGTAGAGGGATGTGGAGGTTGTTCCACATCGCCATCAGGGGAGACCGAGGAGAATCCCTTCCAGGTTCCCTCCTCGGATGGAGCTTCAAATATATCCCTTAGTGCCTGGTTGCTCCTTCCTTCTTGTGTTGTGTATAACCCTTCACAGGTGTCTTCATCGGTGGTTTCCTGGAATATCTGTCGTAAACGTTGGGTCGCTATTTCTTCCTCTGCTGTAGAGGACGAGGACGCGGCTACGTCTCCTTGTAGTACTACTACCTCGGGCTTGGAGATTCTCTTCTTTCCTGTCCCCCTTCTTCCCATGCATAACGTCATCTGCCGAAGCTCCTTATATAGGGGACAGTCTCTCCCGATCAATAATGGCACCTTCAGCTGGGGCACTTTCCCTGCCCTGACTGTACACCTTCCTTTTGGAGTGAGAATAGGCAGATTCACAGTGGGGTAATAGTGGGTGTCTCCATGGATACAGGATGCGGCTACTTTGTCTGGTAGCAGTGTTGCGGAGGTCACCATCCGCTCCTCTACTAACGTAACCATACTTCCCGAGTCGAGAATAGCTACCACATCTTGTCCTTCAACTCGCACCGGAATCTCTGAGGCTGGGGCTATCTCTGCTAACCAACAGTGTTGATCCTGCCCCCTCAAAACGGGATGTGTGGGGGTAGGCAGTGACGACTCCGTGACCATGGGCTCATCCTTGCTAGGACATTGTGGGGCATAATGGTTGGGAGACTGACACTTATAACACCGACCCGGCTGTGTGGTGGCTGACTTCTCCCACCTCCGGGGGCTTGGACGTTTCGGTGGCGGGCGCGCGGGGTGAGTCGTGGTACGGGATTGGAAGACTCCTTCCGTTCCTCCTTGTCACTTTTTAACAACTCCCCTGTAGACCGATATGTTTCCACCGCCTGGGCTATGTCGTCGGCTGACAACGGGTTGGCTTGCCCCACAACCCTTTTAAGTCACTGGGTAATTCTCTCAATATCTTGTCCACTACGAGAGTCTCTATCACAGGTCCTACTCCCTTTCCAGGTTCTAGCCACTGTTTCGTCAGTCGTATTAAGGCGAAGATCTGGGCACGGACGGGTTGATCAGCTGTATAGGTCCATTGATGGAACTTTACAGCCCTATCTCTGGCAGTCAGCTGGTACCGGGACAGGATCTCGGTTTTTAGTCGCCCATAGTCCGCAGCTTCGCGGGAATCCAGGTCAAAATAGGCTTCCTGAGCCACCCCGGTCAAAAGAGGAGCTAATGCGCTCGCCCATTCTGTGGGCGGCCACTCTTCCAAGGTGGCCGTCCTTTCGAAGGTCATGAGGAAGGCCTCAATATCATCCTCCTTGGAGAGACGAGGTAAGATGGCGTGAGCAGCCGCTCTTGGCCTAACTCTAGGTTCTTCTCGTCGACTCAGCTGTTGTTGCAGGAGTTCTATGGTTGTCTGCTGTGCCGTGATCAATTGTTGCAGTAGGGCGTTATCCATCGTTCTTGAATGGTTCCTCCGGGTCTTCTGGAAGAATATTAATTTACTCACTTATCCTTGTGTCACTCGTCCACCTAATGCCCGCATCCTCCACCAATGTGAGCGTACCAAGTAATTAGGCGTCACTCTAATGCGGGAAGGTGGAATAAACGAGTCAGGAGTAGGTTTTCTTGATTGAACACAGTTCTCTATTGAGGGTATTTTGTCAACAAAAACATTCTAACATAATCAATGAAAAATCTTCCAAGGAAAAAAACACACATCTTCTTCTCCAGATGAAACAAGAACACAATAGGATAATCTTTAAACTACAACAAACATAAATCACGGGTTTGTCACCATCTTCGTGGTTCTTTCAGCACAGCTTCTCTCTCTCGGTGGCCATCTTCCAGAGATAGTTTTCTCCCTCTCTGCTGGTTCCATTCTCTCTTTTATAGGGGAAGGAGAGTATCTCATTAGTACCGTCAGCTGTGCTTAATTGACTCTGGTTACCTTGTCTCCCATGCTTTGTTGGGCTACTATCCATGAGCCCAGCCTGCCCTCTAGTGGTCCTTCCACATTTATGTGAGAAAAAAAGTACTGAATAGTGTAGGGAATCATTGTACCATGTAAATCGCTGAGAAAAATATGTTCAGCAACCAAAAATATTGTTTTTACAGCCGTTTGAAGCTGGTGAACTAAAACCCGAAAGTAAGAATCTTTTTTCTTATTGAAAAGATGTTTCACGGTGATTTAGATGGTACAATGACTCCCTACACTATCCAGCGCTAGTTCTCACATAAAGTGAAATTGATCGAACGGTGTAGAATTTTTGCAAATATCACAGCCAATCACATTAATACTGTGAAACATCATCATTCCACTATTAGCGCCAGATACACTGAATGTACAAAACATTAGGAACACCTGCTCTTTCCATGACAGGTGAATCCAGGTGAAAGTTATAATCCTTTATTGATGTCACCTGTTAAATCCACTTCAATCAGTGTAGATGAAGGGGAAGAAGACGGGTTAAAAAATGATTTTTAAGCCTTGAGACAATTGAGACATAAATTGTGTATGTGTGCCATTCAGAGGGTGAATGGGCAAGGCAAAAGATTGTGCCTTTGAGTGCCTTTGAACGGGGGGTATGGTAGTATGTGCCAGGCGCACCGGTTTGTGTCAAGAATTGCAACACTTCTGGGCTTTTCCCGTGTGTATCAAGGACATCCAGCCAACTGTGGAATGCTTTCTAAACCTTGTAGAGTCCATGCCCCGACAAATTGAGGCTGTTCTGGGAAATGCAGAACGTTCCTAATGTTTTGCACACTCAATGTATTATGGACATTTTCTGAAATGCCAAAATTGGCAATGAAAAAAATATATATATATATCCTGTGTGTGGCACCTTTAAGATAGATGAGACCTACGTATGTACTGTACATGTATTATGCAATATTCCATTATCAACACCTTGCATTGATTGTGTAATGTGTATTGTATTTCATTGTGCGGTGTATCATATTGCATTACGCTGCATTGTATTGGTGGAAGTGGCACATGCTTGTCATTATATTCCACAAAATACAGTGATCATCTTACAGTAGCTCTCTGTCCTAACCTGGATGTGCTGCATGAGGGACTCCCTTTGCTCCTGCTCCCCCTGGCTCCCCGTCTGGAACTCAGGCAGGGTTAGTCCACCCACCATGCCAGCCGCCTCCCTCAGACTGGCCATTCACACTCCCCTGCTTACTACCCCAGCCTCCATCCTAAAACCAGGGCCTCTGGCTGCCTGGAAGGACTCCCCACAATTGCTCGCTTCAAATGCGGAAAGTATTTGAAGTCAAACACGTGCTAAATTAAAAACTATTGCAAATACTATAAAATACCATAGAATAATAGAGCCTACTAAAATGCTGCCACCAACACATACCTTTATTGAAGTGTTGAAGTGCTTCAGAAATGGACACTTCCTCTTTCTCCTTCTCTTCCTCCCTTTCTTCCTCCTTATTCTGCTCCTGTTCTTCTCTCTCCGCCTCCTATTTCTCTGCCATGGTCATGCAGGACTGGACAGAGTTGTTCCCCCTCTCCAGGGAGTCCCAATTGGCTGTGACAGACTGGCTGAGTTGGGCTGTCACCTCCCTGACCTGCTGGGACAAACCTCCAACTCCTCCAACTGCTCCGGGAGAGGCCAGAACTCCTCGTCCCAATCCCACTCTCCGAGGTACCCTGGCCGGGGAAGGATACTGGTTCTGCGGATGAACGTGGTGGAAGAGGAGGAGGAGCTGCCATGTTGGCGGTAGTGACCTCCCCCGCTACGATGTGAATGGTTCAGACCACCACCACTTCCACTATAGTACAGACTCTCTACTGATAGACCAATAGGGTCTGCAGAGAAGAAGGGGCTAGTGGAGAGGCGACCATCAGAGGATTTGGAGTGTGAGAACCCGCGCAGCTCAGATGACCTCTGACCTATACCCAGCATCCCCATCTCCCTGGCACTACTAGTGCCCATCCCTGCTGTGGCACTTAGGGAAACGTCCAAAGCTGATAGGCTGATGGAGCTGCAGAGACGGTCCAGTTCTATCCCCGAATCCAGGAGGCCTGGGTCTGTCTGAATGAGAGACCCACCCCCGAGCTCTGAGGTATCCCATCCACCCACCCCCCTACCTGGCCTCAGGGGGTAGGTGTAGTCCAGGAGGGTCTGATACTCCTTGTCAGAGTCCCAGCTCGAAGAGTGTCGGTCTGGGGAGTGGGGCAGGGAGCTGGAAATGGCATAGGGCCAGTAGTTGGCCTGGTAGGGGGACATGGTGTGGAGCGCAGGGTTGGAGCGACCCTTGGGGTCGCACACTGAAGGGCCTACGTTTAGATACGTTTCCCCTCCCTCTTCACGTGATTGATAAACTTCACCTGCAAACATTCTCAGCTCTGTCCGTCTCTGTCTGGAGGGGCGCAAATGGGAGATGTAGGAAGGCGAGAGGGAGGATAGCAGAGTGGAGGTCCACTTGGGTCTGAGTGGAGTAGAGAAGCTATGGACCTCCAGGGGTCCATAGCTACAACCAGGTGTTGAGATCCTCTTTGGAAGCTGAGCAGGGTGAGATGTCAGCCTGAGAGGGGTTGAGGTTGTTTGGGTACTCCTGTTGATGGTCTGCTCTATGACGGTCTGCTTCATTACTGCTACCTTCCCACTGTCGCTCCTATGGTGAGGTATAGATTAGGAGTAGGTACAGCTAACATACACTGTAGTATTCATTGTTATTATTTGCATAGTAGAAGTAGAATTAGTTTCAAAGCAAAAATAAATAAAAAATCAGTGTTCTTTATAGTTCTCAGAAGTCATACAATTGTAGCAGTCAATGCATTTGTTACAAAGCATATACACTCCCATCTCACGTGTTCTGGGTGCTCCTGTACGTATGATTTCTTTAGGATGGAGGCCTGCAGCTGCTCCGTGGTGGTGGCCACCGGGGTTCTTATAGAGTACTGCCTCCTGTCACTCATATAACCCGGAGGTGGGTGCCATGTTTGCATTCCTCCTGGGACCACCGCTGTCCCCTTTCCTCCTCTCCTCGCCTTTGTCTTTGGAATGTTGGGTTGTTGTTCTGCCTGTCCCACTCCTCTGGATAAACTCTGGAATCCGGGTCTTCTGTCGCCCACTGCAGTCCTTGGACTCCAGCGGAGAGACGTATGCTGGGAAGGCCCTGTCAACTCCCAGCTCCATGGTTACATGGAAAGGCCCAGAGATGCGTCATGTGTCCAAGGCAACCGCTGAAATTGACAGCAAAACAAAAAAAAAGTACATTTCAGTCTGTAAACAGTTGTTGCGATGTAAAACAAAGACGGGTTGCATGGTCAGGGTTGGCAGCACAGATACGTATGAGGGCCCTTATTGGGTCCACGTGAGTGGAATGATATCATATGTTTGCTCCTGGCTGCCTGACTCGCCTCACTGATCTCATTGAGTCTGCATGCTCAGGCTTGCCTTGCCAGTGTCCGCTGGACCAGGAGAAAGGACACTGCCCTTTGTCCACTTCTGCAGTGTTCCTGGCAGTAACGTAGCTACAACCAGACAGACCAACCATATAAAACACGCAAACATTTAGCATCCATCCAGCTAGAGCCGCCTGACAAGTCATGCTGATATGGCAATGTAAACCGTCATATTAGGGTAACGTGCGGTAACAAGTGGTTTATTTATAGTAAGGCTCCCCTAATAGACTAAAAGACCAAAAGTATGTGGACACCTGCTTGTCGAACATCTCATTCCAAAAGAGCTGCATCCTACCAAACTACCTACCCTCCATTACAACTACAGCACCCGATGTCACAGGAAGGCCATAAAGATCATCAAGGACAACAACCACCCGAGCCACTGCCTGTTCACACCATTATCACCCAGAAGGCGTGGTCAGTACTGGTGTATCAAAGCTGGGATCGAGAGATTGAAAAACGGCTTCTATCTCAAGGCCATCAGACTGCTAAATAGCAATCACTAACTCAGAGAGGCCGCTGCCTGTATTCAGACCCAATCACTGGGCACTTCAATGAATGGATCACTAGTCACTTTAAAAAATGCCACTTTAAATAATGTTTACATATCTTACATTACTCATATCACATGTATATACTGTATTTTATACCATCTATATTGCACCTTGCCTATGCCGCTTGGCCATTGCTCATCCATATACTTATATGGACATATTCTTGTATGGACATATTCTCATTCACCCCTAGATTTGTGTGTATTCGGTAGTTGTTGGGGAATTGTTAGATATTACTGCATTGTCGGAACTAGAAGTACAAGCATTTCGCTACACTCGAATTAACATCTGCTAACCATGTGTATGTAACCAATACAATTTGATTTGATTTGATTTACGTGGCTAAAATGCTCACTATCCTACATATAGCTACGTATTGAACTACATATTGAACTTCCATCCTCTCTGGCCAGGTGCACAATGTATGAATTTCTGCTTGTATCAAAATCGTCGTTATAATCATTGGCCAGTACGGAGAATTAAGTCAAAACATAAGTCCAAATCCCTATCTCCACCCATGGCAGATTTAGGAAAGGGACAATTTTAGGTAGCTAGCTAGGCATCGGTGGACAACACAACAAGAAGCAACAATTCAAGTTCTGTCAATTGAGTTTGGATTTTGATGTGATGTGATTGGTGTTAAGGCAAATCCAAACTAGTTTCACTTGACACTTTTTTTTTGGTGTGCCAGGAACATTCACAGTTGAGCTCACTCAGTTCAGCTCAACGCTGATTGGCTATTATTGTAGGGAGGCCAAATATGGTCTGGCTTTTGCATTCTATGCTACGGCTGGCAACAATGTCATACTCTTTTTGATCAGACAGCATCAGATAGATGAGGTACACATGGAGAGACAGAGCATCCGCTCAGATGCTTTCTCCAGCGTTTACATGAAAGGCATGGGCTCTGCTGAGTTTTTTTGTGCAGGCTGTACACACTCCAATAGTCTCTCATTCACAATTTGACAAGCACTTGATAATGCCTCCAATTTACTGGCGGCATCCACTTTGTGTGGCCGTAATGCCCCCTAAAAAAAATCCATGCCTTTTGTGGCCAGTGGCCGTTGTGCCCTGAATATAATAATAATAATTTCCTTCTCCCATCTGCGTGCTCCGAAGCATCTCTCACTCACATGGCTCTCTCAGGTAGCTCAATTCTTATTAGCCAATGCCCGTCACATAATTAGGTTTCTCTCACAGGCTACAAGTGAAGACAGACACATCGGGGACGCAACTGCGTGTGTCCTTCTCCAATTCCGAGGCGCATATTGAAGATATTGAAAGAACTGTCCACATTAACTTTTTGTCAGCCAACAAGATGAGTAGTCCTAACGAGCAGCAAAAGCATTAGCCTATGTCAATCTACTATCCCACATAGTACAAAAGTTTACCTATTCTATTTTTGCGATAAATAAATATTTCAAACCGTCTGGGACAGTTGTGGGATGCAATAAATTGCAAATTAATACAACTATTCTCCTCTTTTTAATAGAGGCCATCACTCTGTTTTCTCACACAAATGCATAGCCTATAGAAATGTTGCGTAACATGAGCTCATGAAGTGTTTGATTTTCGATTACATTTGCATTGACATCAGAGTGATAAGAGAGACAATAGAGTGCTGAGTAGTTAGTTCGAGTGCTATGTACCAGGCTACTAATGACCATTAGCAGCATCAGAGAATGGAGAAGCCTAATTACCATGACTAAATGTTCACGTGAAATATGACTGCCGTCTTGACTTGTGAACACCGGTGTGGCGGTAATACGGTCACCGTAACAGCCCTATGCTAGAGTGGGCATGAACCCTCTTATATTTCTCTCAAGGCCAGCCATGTTGGTCAGGGAGTTGGTCAACCATGGTTTGCCAGTGCTGTGGTAAGATATAGTTTAAAACAAGGAATATGAAGAATTTATCTGCATTTTCTGTGTGTTAGCTAACTAGCCAGACAGTTTTAGAGGAATGATTCCATACATTTTTATAATGAACTGCCAATATGCAAATACTCCATTCAAACAATGCTGTCAATCCACAGCAGTACACTGTTTCAAATCAGTTGATGATAGGACTTAGAAAAGTTGTAAATGCAAGTACTGATATTGTATTAAATAATAGGACTCACATTTTTCCAAGAACATGTTTACATAGAGGCTATTTATACAGAGAGTGTATAAAACCTGTATAACATATATTTGTAATTATATGGCAATATCGTAGTTTGACTATAATTCCATTACACCATTTCTGATATACACGGAACAAAAATATAAAGCGTAAAGTGTTGGTCCCATGTTTCATGAGCTGAAATAAAAGATCCCAGACATTTTACATACGCACAAATAGCTTATTTATCTCACATTTTGTGCACAAATGTGTTTACATCTGTTAGTGAGAATTTATCCTTTGCCAACATAATCCATCCCCCTGACAGGTGTTTCCATATCAAGAAGCTGATTAAACAGCATGGTCATTACACAGGTGCACCTTGTGCTGGGGACAATAAAAGGCCACTCTAAAATGTGCAGCTGCGTCTCACAACAAAATCCCACAGATGTCTCATGTTGAGGGAACGTGCAATTGGAATGCTGACTGCAGAAATGTTCACCAGAGCCGTTGCCAGAGAATTGAATGTTTATCTTTCTACAATAAGCTGCCTCTAACGTTGCTTTAGAGAATTTGGCAGTACGTCCAACCGGCCTCACAACCGTATGGCGTCGTGTGGGCGAGCGGTTTGCTGATGTCAACATTGTGAACAGAGTGCCCCACGTTGGCAGTGGGTTATGGTATGCAGGCATAAGCTACGGACAATGAATAGCATTTTATTGATGGCAATTTGAATGCACAGAAATACCATGATGAGATCCTGAGGCCCATTGTCGTGACATTCATCTTCCGCCATCACCTCATGTTTCAGCATGATAATGCATGGCCATGTCACAAGGATCTGTAAACAATTCCTGGAAGCTGAAAATGTCCCAGTTCTTCCATGGCCTGCATACTCACCAGACATTTCACCCATTGAGGGTGTTTAGGATGCTTTGGATCGACGTGTACGACAGCGTGTTCCAGTTCCCGCCAATAAAAAGCAACTTCGCACAGCCATTGAAGAGGAGTGGGACAACATTCCACAGGCCACAATCAACAACGAAGGAAATGTGTCACGCTGCATGAGGCAAATGGTGGTCACACCAAATACTTACTGGTTTTCTGATCCACGCCCCTACCATTTTTTTAAGGTATCTCTGACCAACAGAGGCATATCTGTATTCGCAATCATGTGAAATCTATAGTTTAGGGCCTTATGAATTTATTTAAATTGACTGATTTCCGAATATGAACTGTAACTCTGTAAAATTGTAGAAATGTTGCATTAATATTTTTGTTCAGTATATTGCATGCCTTTTACTTTCCTGCATAAGTAAAAAACAGGCAATGCATAATCTATTCCTCTACTGCCATTCAATCCAATTAGACTGGTTTTCGATTTCTCCCAGACCAAGATGGCTGCCATTTTTGCCCTATTATGGAACTGAGGGTTTATGACATAGCCCCTCTACCCTCTAGTAATTTAATAGGATCTCTATGGCGTTGTCAATCAAAGCCTACTACAGAACAAAGACTGGCAGAACACTCAGTCTGCCCCATTTCCTTAGCTGTTACCATTATGCCTACACGATTTGAAATATCCTACTGTATTATGTCTGAAAACAAACAAATACACATCAATTTAATCTAAGTTCATTTCTTACCACTCTGTTGAAGCTGCCACTGTGATCAAATAACTTCGGTCCCCGGTGCTTCTTTGTTACTTTCATTTGAGGGAGAACAGTTGTGGATACTGGCTTAGCAACAACTTGTTTGCCTTTAATCACACATGGCAGAGCAATGCACAGTGAATAATCGATATTGTTGTTAAAGAGCCAATGAGTGTTCTTGTAACCATGCTCGCCAGACTTACAGACATTTCTGGGAACAAGACTAGTTTTCTTTGTATATATTTATCTTATTAAGAGAGCCTAACTTTCAGAGATATGCAGGTAATTTGACACCTCAACACTAACTAGGGTTGTGCACTGTGACACTGTATGACCTTAATACGCACACTTAGTTAAATAGGAGGAGGACAATGATACAGAAGCTTTGCTCTGTGAGAAAACCCTCCAATGTTTTAGGATGCTGACTACTCTTCTGACAGCGCTCCTGGGTGAATAAAGCTTGCTCACTGTCCAAAATGATCCCCGTTTATAGACATCTATTTCTTGGTTAGTTTGGCCTACATTTCCCAATCTTGTTTATAAAGAAAGCTCTTAATTGTCAATCTAATGTGTCAAATAAAGTTCCTAAGAGCCTTCCAGGTCTTTCAAAAATCCCATCTTTGTGTGAAAAACAAACGTCCCGTCAGTTGAGGATGCCTGGTCATTCTTTAAAAGTAACTTCCTCACCATTTTGGATAAGCATGCTCCGTTCAAAAAATGCAGAACCAAGAACAGATACAGCCCTTGGTTCACTCCAGACCTGACTGCCCTCGACCAGCACAAAAACATCCTGTGGCGGACTGCAATAGCATCGAATAGCCCCCGTGATATGCAACTGTTCAGGGAAGTCAGGAACCAATACACGCAGTCAGTCAGGAAAGCTAAGGCCAGCTTCTTCAGGCAAAAGTTTGCATCCTGTAGCTCCAACTCCAAAAGTTCTGGGACACTGTGAAGTCCATGGAGAACAAGAGCACCTCCTCCCAGCTGCCCACTGCACTGAGGCTAGGAATCACGGTCTCCACCGATAAATCCATGATTATCGAAAACTTCAATAAGCACTTCTCAACGGCTGGCCATGCCTTCCGCCTGGCTACTCCAACCTCGGCCAACAGCTCCGCCCCCCCGTAGTTCCTCACCCAAGCCTCTCCAGGTTCTCCTTTACCCAAATCCAGATAGCAGATGTTCTGAAAGAGCTGCAAAACCTGGACCCGTACAAATCAGCTGGGCTTGACAATCTGGACCCGCTATTTCTGAAACTATCTGCCGCCATTGTCGCAACCCCTATTACCAGCCTGTTCAACCTCTCTTTCATATCGTCTGAGATCCCCAAGGATTGGAAAGCTGCCGCAGTCATCCCCCTCTTCAAAGGAGGAGACACCCTGGACCCAAACTGCTATAGACCTATATCCATCCTGCCCTGCCTATCTAAGGTCTTCGAAAGCCAAGTCAACAAACAGGTCACTGACCATCTCGAATCCCACCGTACCTTCTCCGCTGTGCAATCTGGTTTCCGAGCCGGTCACGGGTGCACCTCAGCCACTCTCAAGGTACTAAATGATATCATAACCGCCATCGATAAAAGACAGTACTGTGCAGCCGTCTTCATCGACCTCGCCAAGGCTTTCGACTCTGTCAATCACCAAATTCTTATCGGCAGACTCAACAGCCTCAGTTTTTCGGATGACTGCCTTGCCTGGTTCACCAATTACTTTGCAGACAGAGTTCAGTGTGTCAAATCAGAGGGCATGCTGTCCGGTCCTCTGGCAGTCTCTATGGGGGTGCCACAGGGTTCAATTCTCGGGCCGACTCTTTTCTCTGTATATATCAATGATGTTGCTCTTGCTGCGGGCGATTCCCTGATCCACCTCTACGCAGACGACACCATTCTATATACTTTCGGCCCGTCATTGGACACTGTGCTATCAAACCTCCAAACGAGCTTCAATGCCATACAGCACTCCTTCCGTGGCCTCCAACTGCTCTTAAACGCGAGTAAAACCAAATGCATGCTTTTCAACCGATCGCTGCCTGCACCCGCATGCCCGACTAGCATCACCACCCTGGATGGTTCCAACCTTGAATATGTGGACATCTATAAGTACCTAGGTGTCTGGCTAGACTGCAAACTCTCCTTCCAGACTCACATCAAACATCTCCAATCAAAAATCAAATCCAGAGTCGGCTTTCTATTCCGCAACAAAGCCTCCTTCACTCACGCTGCCAAGCTTACCCTAGTAAAACTGACTATCCTACCGATCCTCGACTTCGGCGATGTCATCTACAAAATGGCTTCCAACACTCTACTCAGCAAACTGGATGCAGTCTATCACAGTGCCATCCGTTTTGTCACTAAAGCACCTTATACCACCCACCACTGCGACTTGTATGCTCTAGTCGGCTGGCCCTCACTACATATTCGTCGCCAGACCCACTGGCTCAGGTCATTTACAAGTCCATGCTAGGTAAAGCTCCGCCTTATCTCAGTTCACTGGTCACGATGGCAACACCCATCCGTAGCACGCGCTCCAGCAGGTGTATCTCACTGATCATCCCTAAAGCCAACACCTCATTTGGCCGCCTTTCGTTCCAGTACTCTGCTGCCTGTGACTGGAACGAATTGCAAAAATCGCTGAAGTTGGAGACTTTTATCTCCCTCACCAACTTCAAACATCAGCTATCCGAGCAGCTAACCGATCGCTGCAGCTGTACATAGTCTATAGGTAAATAGCTCACCCTTTTTCACCTACCTCATTCCCATACTGTTTTTATTTATTTACTTTTCTGCTCTTTTGCACACCAATATCTCTACCTGTACATGCCCATCTGATCATTTATCACTCCAGTGTTAATCTGCAAAATTGTATTATTCGCCTACCTCCTCATGCCTTTTGCACACATTGTATATAGACTGCCCATTTTTTTCTACTGTGTTATTGACTTGCTAATTGTTTACTCCATGTGTAACTCTGTGTTGTCTGTTCACACTGCTATGCTTTATCTTGGCCAGGTCGCAGTTGCAAATGAGAACTTGTTCTCAACTAGCCTACCTGGTTAAATAAAGGTGAAATAAAATAAAATAAATAAAAAACAACTATGGTTGCCAGGCTGAAACAAAATAGCCTAGAGTTTACAATCATTTATGGTTCCTAATATTTTAACTGTGATTCGCTACGTAGGTCCTAGTAACTTTAAATGATTGCAAGGGTCTACACAAAGTTCAAGTCAAAGATCAATCAATTGAGAAATAAATAAAAATACCAGGGGTGTTTACAGCCTAGGTTGGCAGCACAAAGAAATGATTAGACTGTGTGAGTGTGACAGGAATATAAAAATACTCATGCTTGCTAAAATGCATTACTTATTATGAAATTAGCATGCCAATAGAAAAACTCAACAACTGAACAAAGTTGGCTTGCACTAGCTGACTATTGACTAGCTAGCAGGCTAGTTAAGTTAGTCCCTCAACCTGCTACAAGATTAAGGTGGCTTCTGTAGTTTGTTATTCCCTCTTTAAAATATCAGACCTGATTTGTCCTAACTAAAAATGCATCAACCCTCTCAAAAATGTCAATAAATTATAATCCACACAATAATTAAAACTTTCTGCTACTGCAGGATTATTTTCCTGCTTTGAGAAAATTGTAAATATTATGACCCTATATCTGTACATAGACCCTGTGGGGGGTGGGGGGGGGGTTGATGATCAATGATACGGAGCAAGTCTAATATTGCTTGGTTAATGATTCCCCTCCCCACAATCTTCCTCTTTCTCACACACCGACAATCTTCCTCTTTCTCACACAGTTCAGTCCTATGGACGATCCTCTCAATGTCCTGTACGACTGATCCTACAACACCCCAATGAGAAGCAATAAACCTGGCCCCGTGACTGTACAGTAAGTGTGCGTAACTCTCTAACCCTGCTATACCTACTGTGCTGAGACAATATGACTCTAGAACAGTTTTACACTATTTTAAATGGAATGCTCAACAGTGATTATCTCTCTCTCTCTCAATTCAATTCAAATGGGCTTTATTGGCATGGGAAACATATGTTAACATTGCCAAAGCAAGTGGAATAAACACTCACAAGTGAACAGTTAACTCTCTCCTTCTCTCGCTTGACAATCTTTACAGGTCATTCACAGATGGTATGGTATGTAGGCTGGTTGACGCCACCTTCAGTAATTTTGAAAAACATATTTATATTTTATAGCAGAGAGAACAAATGGGAATATTTGTGCAATCAAAAGGGAATATTCACAAGGTACAAACCACACCAACTGAATATGTTTAAGATATTTAATGGAGTAAGTGACAGACAGGAGTAGGGGGCTCAACATTACCCACTCGGTATGACACTTGAACTTGGCATGTCACATGTGTCACGTGACTGGATCACAAACAGACATATCTAGTAATCATAAAAGCAACGTTCAGGGAATTTAATTACTTTTGACATTTGCTCAGTACTTGAAGGGTGAATAGAAAAACTTCCACAGACCTCTTTGAAGGTGCTAGCACATTGCTGCCATCTACTGGATGAAATTGTTTACAACACAGGAGTTAATTCTGTAAATACACTACAATTCAGCCATATGAGACTTGACACAGGATTAATAATGCTAACTTCAACCCATATCAGATATAATAATATTGAGTACCTTGTTGTACATTTAGTGCCAACACATACATGAGCATAATAATACAGTCTGTCACATTTAACACTTCATCCAACGTGCTTTACCGTAAAATGTTAATACAGGCTTAAAAAAAAGAAATGCTTGCTGAAGTGGATTGCTGCATTTTGTTAGTAGTGAATAGATGTGTAAAGACCAGGGTTGGGTAGGTTACTTTCCAAGTGTAATCCGTTGCAGTTACTAGTTGCCTGTCACAAAATTGTAATCAGTAATGTAATTTTTGGATTACCCAAACTCAGTCACGTAATCTGATTACATTCGGTTACACTTAGATTACTTTCCCCTTAAGAGGCATTAGAAGAAGACAAAAATTGATTTACTAATTGAACGACATCTATTGCAGGATAAATCAATGTTAAAGTTTACATAGCTGGCCATATATGGATGTTATATTTTACTTCATGGGTTGGTTATGTAGGCTTCTTCTTACCCATAATACAATTGAATCATATCTTTACATTAAAATCCAAAGTCTATCAGAATTGTATTCATTCCAATAAATGTTTTTCCCCTGGATCTTCAAGAATAGGACTTGGAAATATGGAAGTATAGATTACCCAAATTGTTTTACTTGAGCATGACCCCAAAACGAAGGACTTATTAGCCAGCCTTACTCTGTTGTTTCTGATTTTGTGGTCATGGGGGACTGATTGGGCTCATTGATTCGAGTTGAAAAATAAATGCTGTGCTCATGGAATGGCATGCTTTGTGCACTACCGAAGAAAGAAAAGCCCCACTTGTATTCCATAGGCTTGGATCCGCAATGTGCAGCTGTTGCAAGTGCACATTATTCATTGTCTGTCCATTAGTTTCAAAAACAATGATTGATAGGCACCTTAAACTTCTTGAATTCAACCATTATTGGGTTCAAATACACATTTAGATTTGTGAACAGCAATACACAACCAAAATCCGTAAGGCGCAAATAGCTAAATGACAGCCCATTGATGTGAATCACACTGCTGCTGTATGTGGATATCAATAATAAGTGATATTCGTATCGCCGTAGACTAAACCATTGCTGTCCTCCTTACCTCCAAGCGTTTATTCAAATTGGATAATCTTTGCATGTCGACAGCAGTCTCATCATTGGTAGACATACTGTAGCTTGGACTGTAGCCTACAAAAGCCTATTCCTGCTCTTTTCCCGCGATCCATTAAACACATGTGGTGTGTCATCATAGTGATCTCTGACTTGTGGTCAGACTCGCTCAGGTGGAACAAACTTAAACTTGCGCCTTTTTTTCAATGCTGATTTGAATGTCATTGAGAAAACAGAGAATGGTCAAAGATCTTTTCGCAAACATCCTTTCTGAGTTTAAAAGTAATCCTCAAAGTAATCATCTAGTTTTTCAAAAGTATCTGTAATCTGATTACTGCATTTTTGCTTGTTACATACCAGTTTTTTTGTAATCCGTTACTCCCCAACCCTGGTAAAGACAAAGTAATATCATGAAATATAATTCTGTCAAATATTATTATTATTTTACCACAGACCTTATTATAAAATATTTGATTTTATATCACAGATAAAATGCAGCAATTACATTACTTATAATGAGAAGGAAGGGAGGTAGGGGGATTGGGAGTTTCTTCAACCAAACCCATCTACATCCATCTATCCACTCTTGTCCCACACCCATATCCCTCCATCCAAGTGCCATCTGTCAACTTTCACTAAAAACCACACTTGAAGCAAATATAAACATTCAATTAAACCGATTTAATCAAAGGGCAGTTGAACAAGAGTGAGACAAGTTTAGCATGGGGGGGATACAGTACGCCTGGCAGCATGAGATTGGTGCCAACATCAAAACAACTTCCCCTAATGTATCCTTGATAGAAAGAGAGAGCGAGATATGTGTAGAGTCACATCGTCTCAGCGCAGTAGGGTACAGCAGGGTTAGAGAGATATGTGTAGAGGGTTAGAGAGATATGTGTAGAGTCACATCGTCTCAGCGCAGTAGGGTACAGCAGGGTTAGAGAGATATGTGTAGAGGGTTAGAGAGATATGTGTAGAGGGTTAGAGAGATATGTGTAGTGTCACATCGTCTCAGCGCAGTAGGGTACAGCAGGGTTAGAGAGATATGTGTAGAGGGTTAGAGAGATATGTGTAGAGGTTTAGAGAGATATGTGTAGAGGGTTAGAGAGATATGTGTAGAGTCACATCGTCTCAGCGCAGTAGGGTACAGCAGGGTTAGAGAGATATGTGTAGAGGGTTAGAGAGATATGTGTAGAGTCATATTGTCTCAGCGCAGTAGGGTACAGCAGGGTTAGAGAGATATGTGTAGAGGGTTAGAGAGATATGTGTAGAGGGTTAGAGAGATATGTGTAGAGTCACATCGTCTCAGCGCAGTAGGGTACAGCAGGGTTAGAGAGATATGTGTAGAGTCACATTGTCTCAGCGCAGTAGGGTACAGCAGGGTTAGAGAGATATGTGTAGAGTCACATTGTCTCAGCTCAGTAGGGTACAGCAGGGTTAGAGAGATATGTGTAGAGTCACATTGTCTCAGCGCAGTAGGGTACAGCAGGGTTAGAGAGATATGTGTAGAGTCATATTGTCTCAGCGCAGTAGGGTACAGCAGGGTTAGAGAGATACAGTGCCTTGCGAAAGTATTCAGCCCCCTTGAACTTTGCGACCTTTTGCCACATTTCAGGCTTCAAACATAAAGATATAAAACTGTATATTTTTGTGAAGAATCAACAACAAGTGGGACACAATCATGAAGTGGAACGACTTTTATTGGATATTTCAAACTTTTTTAACAAATCAAAAACTGAAAAATTGGGCGTGCAAAATTCGGAAATCAAAATAACGAAACGTAAACAGACCGTGACAGCACATTCACAAGAATTATCCATGTAAACTACAGACTTACTCTATGTACAGTACTAGGGGCTACTTTATTTCAAGTATCCAATTTCTACATTGAACCAGTTCTAAAATGACTTTACGAAACCCCTGCTCTCAGCCCTCGCCATTTAACAAAGGTCTTCACTCCAGGAGAGGCTCAAACAGAACATATCTTTTTCTTTAGCGTGTGCCTGTTGGATGAATGTATGCCAACTAAAAAAAATACAATGGACGCATCCTTACAGAAACATTTGTTTCACTACATCCCTTCTTGTAACAAAGATACAACCAGAGATGCTGTATATAGTGACGAGATGGTCTTATTTCCACCAGAACAATGGGAGTCGTCCCAAAGGCTTAAGGCAGGCAATCTGCTTACTCTCAACCAGTGAGATGAGCAGACAGCTCCCAGACTGTAGCTAACACTAACCTCTAGTGGGGGGCCACATCTGTAAGAAACTAGTAATATACATTCGTCTTGTGCACATTGTTCACAGTATTTCATGATTTAATATCACAACTAAACTCAATACAGGTCAATAAGGATATATTGGTGTGCTGGTATTAGAACACTTTTGTTATTTTTGTGTTAAAAATGTCTCAATACAGCCACACACATCAGCAACAGAGGGCTCCACTGCTTTTATACTGAACAAAAATATAAACGCAACATGTCAAGTGTTGGTCTCATGTTTCATGAGCTGAAAAAGATGGAAAAAGGCACACACTGCTGCTCATGCTCTCAGCTGATAATTATTTATAACATTTCGACCCTTAGGTCTTAATCAGGCATCCATATCCCAAGTGGTGGAAGGTAATTTTATATATATATAGGGGCAGTTCTCAGTAATCGACTTCCCAGCACCCAATTCAACATTTTTGTGACCTATACAGGCAACCAGGAAGAACTTTTGGAATTCCATGCTTATCTAAACGTTGAATGAACACCTTCATTTCACCATTAACTATGACCTATCACAAATCAATGTTCTTGATGTGATGGTTATTAAGGACAAAACTTCCCTCTCCACTGGAAACCTACGGACAGGAATACCCTCAGAGGTGTCAGCTTTCATCCACGTCCACTTATTAAAAGTCTCCCTAAAAGTCAATTCAGTCGCATCAGAAGAATATGCAGCTTTGATGCTTCTTATCAGAAACAGACCACTAACCTCACACAAAAGTTTAAAAGGATACAAAGACAATTGGGAAAAACATTCCAATGATAATTTTGAAGTACTAACAGTTGGAAAGCCTTCTACCAAAAGTTAAATAAGAAGCAGAACATGTCCCATCATGCGTCACCCAACACTCACCATTGGGGAAGGCATTTAATGACGTTGTTAGGAAGCACTGGTATGTTATTGCCGCTCACCCACAATTGAAACCCATTTTAAAATATCACCCAGGGTTTCACAAAATGTAGAGATATTCTGTCAGAGAACCGTTACTACTCACAATGGGCCAGCCTGGTAGAGGTGGTGTCATGCTCTTGTGAATTTTGGGTAGAGCCTATATGACAGGTGTCACATGTGGTTGGGCAGTCAACATTCATATACTCACATTCTGTCTTTGTAAAAATCCCCTTCATCCCAAATTTTGACAATTTATTATGGATCCCAGAACATTTCCATACTCACGAAAAGCTTAGTTCTCTCAAATGCATAGAGTGTGCAGTCAAGTGAAATCCATAGATCACAGCACAATTCAATTATTTCAATTGACTGATTTTCTTCAATGAACTGTAACTCAGTCAAACCTTTGACATTTTTGCATTTATATTTTTGTTCAGTACATGTTACAGGGTACACAGGGTAAGGGTGTGCCAGTCAGACAAGACGTAGAAGAGCGCTCAGGTCAGGATGCCAGGTGGTTGCCTGTTGAGTGTCGCTGAGCAGGAGCGCTTCCCTTCATTGTACAGTACACATAGACTCAATAAACAACCAAGAGGCAGAAAAGAGAACGAGAGTAGAGTGAAAAGAGACAGGGGCTAATGTAGGAATACTGACCAGATCAGAGGCATTGTCAATGACTCAATATAATGAGCAATAATCAAAAAGTAAAAACATGCCAGAGTAATCTCTAGAATTTTTTTACATTGCATTTATTCACAACATTGACATCTCTGTACAGGAAGCAATAAACTTGCATGACAATCGTTCACTATCAGTGGAGGCTGCTGAGGGGAGGACGGCTCATAAAATGGTTCAGAATGGAGTAAATGGAATCATTTACATTACATTTAAGTCATTTAGCAGACGCTCTTATCCAGAGCGACTTACAAATTGGTGCATACACCTTATGACATCCAGCTTTTTTTTTCTGGGGGGTTGTCATTCCATTCACTTCATTTCAGCCATTAAGAGCCATCCTCCCTCAGCAGCCTTTATTGTTCACTGGGTCATCATGTCTCATCATCATACATCTCAACAAAAACAATAGTGTGCAAAGTGAGTATTGCACCATAAAAAGTAAGTGAGACTTGTTCTACAGACTACATGTGTATAAATGTGAAACTACAAATCAGATTGTATGGTTCATGGGGAAATAGTCCAGACTGATTCAGTATGGTGTACTAATCCTGGTCTCTTGCACAACAATCCTCAGACATGGATGCATAAGTTATAGATAAGATATGTCCACATCGCACGTGTAATATACCAGGAATGGAAACTAGAAGTCGACACAGCGGCCCTTCCTCTCCCAGTCCCCGTAGCGCGTGGGTTCTGGGCCTCGGGGCCCCCCCTGCTCCTTAGTGGCTGGGTTCACATCATCAGGGAACTCTGGCAAATCAATGGGGGAATGATTAGTGTGAGAGGTAATGGAGCATCCTAGAAGGTATCTGCAACCTTTTGCCTGATCTGTGACATAGTGAATATACAGTGCAGTCGGAAAGTATTCAGACCCCTTGACGTTTTCCACATTTTGTAAAAACTGAAATATCACATTTACACACACTACCGTTGAAAAGTTTGGGGTCACTTAGAAATGTCCTTGTTTTTGAAAGAAAAGCACATTTCTCGTCCATTAAAAGAACACCAAATTGATCAGAAATACAGTGTTGTACATGACTATTGTAGCTGGAAATGGCTGATTTCTAATGGAAAATCTACATAGGCATACAGAGGCCCATTATCAGCAACCATCACACCTAATCAAAGTTTATCATTTAAAAAGGCTAATTGATCATTAGAAAACCCTTTTGCAATTGTTAGCACAGATGAAAACTGTTATTCTGATTAAAGAAGCAATAAAGCTGGCCTTCTATAGACTAGTTGAGTATCTGGAGCATCAGCATAGAAAGAGGAGTGGGAGGCCCCGGTGCACAACTGAGCAAGAGGACAAGTACATTAGAGTGTCTAGTTTGAGAAACAGACATCTCACAGGTCCTTAACTGGCAGCTTCATTAAAAAGTACCCACAAAACACCAGTCTCAACATCAACAGTAAAGAGGTGATTCCGGGATGCTGGCCTTCTAGGTAGAGTTCCTCTGTCCAGTGTCCGTTCTTTTGCCCATCTTAATCTTTTATTGGCCAGTCTGAGATATGGCTTTTTCTTTGCAACTCTGCCTCAAAGGCCAGCATTGTGGACTCGCCTCTTCACTGTTGACGTTGAGACTGGTGTTTTGCGGGTACTATTTAATGAAGCTGCCAGCGAACATTAGACTCCGTCATTTTAGAGAATTTGGCAGTACATCCAACCAGCCTCATAACCGCAGAACACGTGGTGGTCACACCAGATGGTCACCCGATCATGACTGTTTTATGATCTACACTCCTACCTTTTTTTAAATGAAGGTATCTGTGACCATCGGATGCGTACCTGTATTCCTAGTTATGTGAAATCCATAGTTTAGGGCCTAATTAATTAATTAAAATTGACTGCTTTCCTTATATGGACTGTAACTTGTTAAAATTGTCGTGTTCATATACACAAAAAACAGTGTATTTGTCCTACTTTCAAGGGGATCCTTTATCTTCTCATCATTCATGTCAAAGCGGCCCTGGGGGGTTTTGGCCTTGCGCAGTGGCTCCTTGTCCTTAGCTGCTCCACTTGCTGTCCGCAAGCATCCTTTACACAAGAGAAACACATTACAGCTGAGGCATTAACCACTTCATACCTAACCTAAAAAGATACATTTGTGTTGATATTTTGAGATGATTTTTACATATCAACATGAGATTATCGTTTAACAGGTGGCTTGAGAAGGGTATCAATCTCTTGGTGTAGATTTTCTAATCAAATGATGTATGTGAGTGTAGGAACCATTTCCTGACTTAAAATTAAAATAGTTCACCTAATTTCAGTTTGTGACAAAACAAGCAAGTATAGTATAGAGAATCAGTGTACCAGGGCTGACAACTTTTGAAGAAAGCTTGGAGTGAGATTTGCCATGTGAATTTCATTGCCCGCTGGCACAACCCCTAGATGGAAAATGTTACTGTTTAAAGCTAATCTCCTGCAATTCTACGTATTGTGACATAGCTTAGGTGCAGAACCAGGGTGGATTTTTTTTAAACACACAAAAGACAGGTCAGGTGTACTCAGGAGGCTTTGAACATTAAATGAACACACACAATTCAATGACTGCTACTTTGAGATTTTGGGGGGTGAAATTTAAGGTAACATTTTAATATCAATGGTCAATGGCAGTGGGTAACCAAATCCGGTTGCAGTCTCCTTGTCCATCGACTGCTTTCAAGGTATGGACACAATTTTTAAAATGCGGGTGAACTCTTTAAAAATAGGTCTTGAAGAAAATCCTCCTTGCTCTCCAGATGTTAAGTCCGGGAAATTACCCTTTCGCTTAAAATCATCCAAAAAAAGTTAGCTTATAACAGTGAACCTTTTTTATGGGATACACAAGGCAATTCTAGATCGTATGGCATATTTTTGTTAAACTATCCCCAATTTAATGGAATTGCAACCCTCTGCATGCACAGTGCACTCTTCCATCACATAAGGTGAATGCACCAATTTGTAAGTCGCTCTGGATAAGAGCGTCTGCTAAATGACTTAAATGTAAATGTGCATGCACTCTTCCATCACATGTGCAGTGCACTCTTCCATCACATGTGCAGTGCACTCTTCCATCACATGTGCAGTGCACTCTTCCATCACATGTGCAGTGCACTCTTCCATCACATGTGCAGCTGATTCTCAAGATCTTGCACACTAATGAGATGCTATTGAGCTCACACTTCTACACTGTGAGCCAAGGACAACCTGCTTTCTGGGAAGTTTTGATTAATACCTGGGTGGGGTGAATACATTTAATATGACATTATTTTTTGTTAACTAATAAATAGTAGCCTACAGCAAAGTGTGTTTAAATAATTTCTAACTTGTTAACAATTTCTGCTAGTTAGTTTATGCTACCATGTGGGTTTTAGCTTGCTTGCGCCTGCTAACTGAGGAGTGTTAATTCACAAAATATATAGCCTCATAATTCAGTTTTCAAAGACCCCAAGTAGGCATATAAGATTTAAAATATGTGACTTTTTTCAGGAAACTAGACATGTGTTGTGCGTCACCACTTCACAGGAGAGACATTTGAACATAAAAGCTTTTTTTCTTAATCAAAATGCTTTTTTGGCAGAAATGCCTTCTGGAACATTTGAGCTTTCATGTGCCTTAATAGCAAACTTGTATGCCATCTGTAAATACAAATAAAAAGGTTAAATTACGAGCCTAGTTGGTTTAGCCACAGAAAATGACAGCAAACTTCCCGCTAGCTATGATTGGCTGAGATAACGATTGGGCTGGACATCCCGAGAGACATGTTTGGATTGGTCTGCCATGTAGCACGCTTCTGGCTATAATATGAGCTGGTCAGTATGTGCAGGTAATCCTTTCTAACACTTTCTTGTTTAAAGATATCACATAGTAAAACTGCATAAGTGTTGCTCTCCACTTTCCAGATGACCGATTTTTGAAATCAGTGGAATTAGAATATGATAGTTAAGGAGATGATTGCAAATATGCAGACTGAGTCAGAAACAGAACACACAGAAGGCTGTTGGAAACACCTGTCTCCAGATTACATCTTCAAACTAAGGGCCACCATGTCATCAGTAAGTCTAGCCAGCTACATTTAATTGTCAGAATGTAATTTCAATTTCAAGTTAAAGTGTACTGTTAGCTAGCTAATGTTACATGTATGATCTGTGTAGTAATATTATTCGTATCTCAGGGTCATTTGCATTTCTAGTTACAGTCTAATGTTAGCTAGCTAACATTGAACATGGTTGGTTAGCTACCTGCAGATTCATGCAGGGTAGTAACGTTATGAGTTGGGATTATGGTTCATTGTTTAGCTAGCTAGCTACATGTCTAAACAAAATTCTCCGCTGTGCAAGTATCCATTTCAATAGAATGTTATGTCACTGCGACAACTGTCGATAGCCGTAGCTGGTAAATTTGCTCTGGCTATCTACTCCAATTTCAGAGCACTCTCGTCGGAGTGTGCCAGAGCGCAGAATAAGTGACACGTTTACGAGCGCGTCACCCGGCATCAGTAAACGTTGGCAAAAAAAAGCATAATTAAATTGTTGCCAGCAGCAGTTACCAACGCTCTGGGTAACATAAAAAAACCTCACCGGCTCTGCTAGGGCAAGTAAAATGGTCAGAGTGAGCGGTTCTCTCATTTGTGTATGGAAGTAGCTAGCAAGCTAGTCAACATTAGCTTGGGTGCTTGTCTGCTGTTAGGTCAAAACGCTCAGATCAACCCTACTTTTCAGCCAGAGCGTCCAAAACGTTCCGAGGGGGAAACGCTCTGAATTTACGACTGGTCAAATTGACAACGTTCTGTGTTAGTGAACACTCCAGATTAAATGTACAAACCCACCCGTAGTATAAACCAGATTTGATTTTTCAGCGATGGGTGGGGCTAAAACTTAAGGGTGTGAACGATGCTGAACGTGTGTAGACAAAGAACTCTCCTGTGGATACCAAAATATTAAAGGGCCATTTCCTCAAACGTGAGTTTATCAACTTTCATTTTCTCAAACGTTTATAAACTTTCAAAGCAGAATTACTTTCCAATGGTATCAACTGTAGTGTATGATATACCATTTTCTAGCTCTGAGTCTCTACTTTTATCCAATGTAAAAAAATAAATAAAAAAATGTTGCTACATAAGACCGAATCGAGCCGGTCGGTCGCATGAGATTACACTGGCAAAATACACTGGCCTTTAGTACGGAGATGCAGTGCCTTAGGCCGCTGCACACACAGACTGTCCTACATTGCCGGGGAAGAGTTTAAGAATTTAAGAGCTTGCAATCAAGCGTTTCACTGTACTAATTACACCTGCTGTATATTTTGCACGTGACAAATAAACGTCGATGTTGATGTCGTTTACCTTTCTAGCCAGCAAGCATGCGCACATAGTGGCTAGCCGCTTTGAGAAACGACACTCTTCGAGTTAAGGCACGCACCTGTAAAAGCAGACTCCATGAATAACCCTTTGGTCGCACGAAGAATCGATGTAGCAGCACATACGCGTAGTAGAGACATGTTCATTACCGTTAGCTAGATACACTGGCTTGATAAGGTCAAACAGGCATTTACACAACTTTATGGTGTTTTGGCAAGCATTAATGACGTCTGGAACGTCATCATATTGCGACAAAATGAACTCTGCAGTAACTACGTATGGACACCAGGGTGAGCCAAAGTAAAATGTGTGAGTCAATCAGGATGCAGTGCAAATCAGAATCCTTGGCACGACCATACCCTAAAACCTAACCTTAACCTCTACTCTTACCCTACCCCTTACCTAACTCTAACCTTAACCATTTCAAATGTTAACTGCAATTGGGTCAGAGTTGGGACGTCCTAAGGATCCCGGATAGCACCAACCATCAATCAGGCATTGGGATAAGATGCAGCCTTGTACACAACACAACCTAGCACCACCGGTATGTCCCTGTGTAAGTGCTTTCATCATCATGTCTTCTGGATGCACAACGTGATACACACACAGATTGAGGTTTCCCATGGGTTCTCTTGCTTTCCTTGGATGCTTTATCACTAAAAACAGTGAAGTGTGGAAGAAGTATGGTGTAACCTATCAATCCACCGATCAGTGGTCCAGAGGAGATGAGAAAATAAAGCCTTGTTAAAAATTGGGATACAGCTTTGGTATTCTTTTATGGACAATATTTAGTCTCTTGTTATATTTTAAACAAGATAACTATTCGGTTAGAAGAGCCAAACATTTTTAAAATACAAAGCCATGAAGACAAATACGACAAATGATACAAAATCATTTAATACAAATTTGTAACGTACAAATTGCCCTACTCTGTTCATGACTATGATTAAACAGTGATTGCAGGATAACGTCTGCAATAAAACTATTTATTTTACATGCAGCTCGAAATTAAAAAGAACCTTGCTCCATTCATACATTTTCAATTCAGCGACATAGGCTACACAATGATTTATGGCTTTACATGGTACAGTGATTCATCTGGGTCTAGACACAAGAGATTATACTGTAGCTAATTTGACTCATACAGTCCTATTCATAAATCAATAAGATTTATTGCAAATGAACTGTAGCAATGTTCACGAAGGACATGACACAGATCGGTTTATTGCAATTTATGTTTTAACTTCTTAATTGATGATGTTCAGGATATGCTGCTTTGTTTCCCTGGTGGTGAATGAAAAATGCATGGGCTGAGTTATACATTACTGTAGTATAAACAGGAGACTAAGCTGTAAACGCAGTGTTAAACGCTCATTGGTAGTGTGTAGTGATGAATGCATTGCAACATTATAGATTATAGAGAAGCAAAGCCCAATAAAATCAAATAGAGGACATGTTTAGATATATCCATACATCATACAGTATGTTACAAAAAGGGTGCAGAATAATAGCAAAATAAGAACTGAGGAATATTTGTGGCTGTGTCACTAATAGGTGAAGGTGGAATTGTGGCAGAGAAAACAAGCAGTAAATGCTCACTTGGTCGAAATGCAATAACATGTTAA
The DNA here is from genome assembly GCF_023373465.1 of Oncorhynchus keta. Lineage (NCBI taxonomy): Eukaryota > Metazoa > Chordata > Actinopteri > Salmoniformes > Salmonidae > Oncorhynchus > Oncorhynchus keta. The sequence continues at coordinate 43,734,277 of NC_068422.1, read as the reverse complement.
GACAGTTCTGAAATGCACAAAGGATATGTATTTGATTGCATAAACCAAGCCTAAATAATTTTCATTTAATGAAAGAAAAAAACAAATAAGAATACTGATTTTTTTTAAATGAGAAGACTGAGGACACGAAAGAAATGCAAGGTGTTGCCTAAACCCTCACTCTAATCTGCCGCTCACTGTGCTTGTTCACTTCTTTGAAACTTATCTGCCATTTTGACCACCTTTTTTTTTCCCTTGAGGGCTTTGAAACAACTGAAAGCCAGCATGCTTGCTTGGTTTAGGAATTTCAGGAGTTTTGGAAAAGCCACTTAAGTGATGCTGCAGTGCTGATATTTCTGAGTAGAAGGGGAAATTCTACCCTACATTCCTTTTTGACCATGGGGAGAGAGGCCCTGGACTAACTCACTCACTCACTCACTCTCTCTCTCTCACGCACACACACACACACACACACACACACACACACACACACACACACACACACACACACACACACACACACACACACACACACACAGCTGCATAAGATCAGCATCACACACACACACTTTACAGTTGCAATGAGTGTTACACTAACACACATGTACAGAGCCACATACTCCATAGTGTAGATTCACATTAATCATTATCATGCAACCAGTATCATTCACTTGCTGGAAACACCATTATAAAGGTCTGGTATTGACTAATAGGGCAGATATATACGAGGGATGGTTCCTATCGTCAAAGAGAGTTCTGGCCTCAGTTTTCCCAGACACAGCAATGTAATTCCTTCCATGCACTCCATAATGCATGATGACCATTGGTTTAAAACAAAATATGACAAAAACACAAAGCACAACACTGCTGTATTAATTATTTAAAAATATTTTATATGGCCTTATAATTCTTGCCTGTCATCATATGTATAAATGGATCACCAGAACTGAAATTATTAGAGGACTATAGCCTAAAGTACAAGAAAATTGAACAAATAACACCTTTTTTTACAGGCATAATTCAGCTGTTTACCTGGTTTTATTAAGAAATTATAGGCTAATAGTAACAATGGATACGGTACCTACCAAAAAAATAATAACTTCAACAAACTCAAGGCAATATTAATATTTCTACCGTCGTGCTTGTTTGAAAGATAAAAACAAGTACTAATATTGGATAATGAATTAGTAAAATATTTAGATAACGAATTTCTAAGCAAATACCAGGTAAATAGCAGACTGCAATAAAGTTTCATCCAAATGAATAAGTGCTTGAGTGATGTGGTAAAAGGTAAAAGATAATTACTCATTTATAAGTGAGAAACTTCATGAGATGGTAAATTGTCAAATATTGTCACTGCTCCTTCCCTCCACAGAGAGAAAGGGGTTGCGTCTAGTCAACTGCTAAAACCTCATTTATAACCATTGTTATCAACATAAACATTGTTATGAGACACAGATAGGCTACTGAATGTATGCCACCGAATCGATACATTTAAATTTAATTAGGCCTGTTCCTCAAATGATCAGGTATGAATATCTATACGTTTTCCTGTAAGAGAAAGTGCTAAAATAAGTGCTCACTTATTGTTGACTTATATCAAGGTATATCTATAGGCTTAGTCCATAATTAGGACTGGATTATGTTTTACTGAAAATGTTAAATAAAATCTTCTGAAATTAAACCACGTAAAAACAGGCAGATAAACTGAAACTCAAAAACCCATCGCTATTGAGCTCATGTCGTGGCTTAAATTCACGGACACTATCAACCTAAACTTTTTTCGAGGCAATGTCAGATAAATCCGGTCCTCGTGAGTAATATTTTTTCAAGTCGTCTTCGTGATCTTAAAAAGTTGTTCACTATATTACTACAATCGCTTTAAAGAGGGAAAATAAAAGCGGTCAGAGTTTGTTATTCGCAGGCGGACACGCTGCTGAATTTGGCGGTGTTTTCAGTCCAGGGCTGGAGGTTCTGAAGCGCAAACAGGGAGCTGTTATGCAGGCAGAGCGGGTCCGGGTTTGCCGGTTGGTTTATCGTTTTCTGAAAAGCCTCCTGTTGGAGTTGCATGAGGATCCGGTTGGCTTGCTGTCGCTCTGCTTCTCTCTCCTCCGCTGTCTGGCGCCTGGAACACCGGAGACACGAGAGAGACACTGTGAGGCATCAGAGGGAAATTATATCCAAAACAGGCTGCGTCGTAATATGTACAGGCCTTGAGGCCTAAATCACATTTTGACACAGAGTGAATGTCTTCTGGATTAATTTGAACACGTTTAGTCAATCATGATTAGCCTAGATTATAAGCACATTGTTTAACAAAATTAGCATGGAGGCAAAATTGCTTGCTTACGCATTATTAACATGTTGGCTAAAAGCTGATATCGAAATTGTTCTCAGCCAACAATAGCCTATGTGGAAATAAATACAGTTTGGCAAATAATTTGTCTTCGTCTGATGGCATAAATCTTTCTTTAGATTTTTCTGTTATGTTCTCCCATTGACTGAATAATGATTATTAGGCCTAGACTATATAACATAATATTAATCGTTGATTGATATGTTATTTTTACATTTCTAAAATCCAATCTCCAGAGACGTATAAAACTGCTTCAGTAGACTACGGAAAACATCTTCCATCTTTAATGCGTAAAAGACGTGGCCAAATTGGCCTTCCACTTTTACCCACGATATGTTTAATCTGAAAATAGCTTTAATAAAGACCTTAGAAATAAATATTTTCGTCTGAAATGATATTATTTCGAAAGATTTAAAAAACGTTAACTTTTACAAGAGTAGTCATATGCTAAGATAATCATGATCCTACTTTTGTGGGATAGGATATAGTTAGTTGCCACAGAATGTAACTCATTATAAGACTGACTGTCTTTTCCTTGACTGTTGCAAGACAACATTAATTAACTGAATGCAACGGTTTAGAACCGAAAACTTCAATTGTAAAATACAATTTACGACCTGGGGTAGACAAAGAAGTGGGGCGATTGGATTTTGTAAATATTTGTTATCAAATGCACACAATTAATGAATGTCATATAATAGATAAAGACATCATTTTCTATGCGTTATTATATTAAAGTTAATATTTGTAAAACATCACCCAGATGTGTAGACCTTTTGCTATTTTATTGGTTTTGTAGCATTCTTGGAGTGTAAATAAATTGCCCATTCTATACATAAAAGCACCAACAGACCTAAAACACACACATACACGCGCACACACACACAAACAAACTACGACATTCAGCGCTGGAGCGTACACTACCTTAAATGTGGCCTATACAGATAATCATCAGTAATCTCACCTCCATTTTGTTCTTCTGTTCTGGAACCATGTTTTGACTTGCGCGTCAGTCATCTTGAGGGCCTTAGCCAAAGCCGCTCGCTCTGCGGAAGCCAGGTACTTCTGTCGGTGAAAGCGTTTCTCCAGCTCGCAGATCTGCAGGCGGGTAAAAGACGTCCGGGGCTTTTTCTTCTTTGGGGGCGTTCGGTTCTGGTACGGGTGACCTACACGGCGTGTTACAGTGAGGGGTGAAAGCGCCACTGGATTGGGAGACGGATAGATAGGGGCAAAAGCAAGCAGCACAATCAGAAAGAGAGCAGCAAAAGAGCAGCGAAGCAAGTTCAAGAAACGTCAGACATAGAGGGGAGATCTATAGCTCGCAGGGAAAATTAAAGGGTTAAAATGCCCGAACGTGACACAAAGAAGCGCAAATTCATTATGAAATTTCAAATTCCTTGACCAAACATCCTATTGTTAACACTCTAAAATGATACATGCAGCCCCGAATTATATAAGTGTTTATATTGCTTGCTTCATATATGGCACCCCTAAAGGTTCTACATAGAACCCTTTTGAACCCCAGCGGTTCTTCTTCACAACCAAAATGTGTGTATTATTTTTGCATTATTATTGCTAGGTATTACTGCACTGTTGGAGCTAGAAACACAAGCATTTCGCTGCACCATCGATAACATATGCAAATCTGTGTACGTGACCAATAAACGTTGATTTGATTCGAACATTGGTTCCTTATAGAACCCTTGGGTTTCATATAGGGTTCTAAATGGAACCAATTTCGGTTCTATATAGAACCTTAAGCGGTTCCATACATGAACCAAGCATAGAACCCTTTTGGTTCTATCCAGAAACGTTGTTTCTAAGAGTGTAGGCATGAAGTTAACTTTTAATATGTCAGTTTGAAGGAAAATGTTTATGTTAAATCATGGAGCGATAAGAAGCAACAATGCGTAAGTGTTAGCCTATACGTTGTTGTAGCAATTTGGGAAATGTAATTTTAGGCTATTTCGATAGCATGTCTTAGGCTATGTTATCTAAGTCACTGTTATTTGTAGGTGCTTCTTATGAGCTCTAAAGGCCGAGTAAAATAAGTCAAAGCCATTGGTGTTCATCAACTAAAATGGTCTCATGAAATTACACAGCGTGTTAAGCAGTAGCCTAGCATATGATTTATTATCGATTATTTCAGAGCTGAGTTCATCAGGAACAATTACTAGGCTACGGACCAACATCAGGAACATAGCATGACGGGGATTGTCTCACAATAAACATGGCAACGCCATTCATATTGCTATTTAATTTCCAGACAACCAACCACATGTTATGTGCATTAGAGGTGGTCTACCTGTGAACCTGTCTTTGGTGTATCTTCTGTTGCTCTCCATCCAAGGGAAGGTAAATCCCGTCAGGTTGTTCATCGAGCCTGGTATCGTGGACATACCACCGGGGATGGTCGAGTGTCCACTGTTCAGAGGCCGGTGCGCGGGCACACGGATGACTCCAGCAGCGTTAACGTTATTCCCACTGACGTTCATCCCCATGTTCATGTTATAGGTGCTGCTCAGATTGGTTACCCCATATGCGTTGCTGTTATATCCAGAGTTGTTGCCGGTGAAGTTACCCGTCATGGTGTTGTAGGCAGTGCTGACAACGCAGCCGAGTCCATAGTCCGACTCGGGCATCCAGCTCTGATCCACATTGTTGAGGATGTGGTCGATCCCAAAGCTGATGGGCTCCGCGTGAGTGTGCTGGAGATGCGCTCCAATATGATCCATGGCCTCCTCGAGCCCCCCGCGAGGTACAGAGGTGCTCCACGCGGTGCGCCTTATCTTGGAGCTTAAAAACGTATTCTGCTCTCGCTCCAGTCGTTATCTAATAAGTGTTGGTGCATGTGTGTGAGTGTGTACGTGTTTGTATGTGTGCGTGCGTGAGAGAGTGTATGTGTGTGACGCTAAACTAAAAGCGATTGTCTGTTTTTTTCTTCTTCCTTTTTGGCTCAGGCAGCCTTGCCGGCTGGAGTAAGAGAGCATCAATCAACGTGCCAAATAGGCAGAGCGAGATTAAGACCCAATTTTAGGCCTCGAGACTCAATTGGCTAAAGACACTACGGAGAGGCCACAAGCTCCTTCAGTGAAAGCTGCGCGCCTTCTCTATGGACTCGTGGCACACTTCATAAACACCAGGCGGAGTCTTGTGAAAGTAGGCAATGTTTATATTCTGTAGCCTATTCATTTCACCTCATGGTACAGTACATTTTTTACAACATCAATTACAAAACTGTTTTACAAACCTCAAAGTAACCTAAGGTAAATAGGTGCGTGGTCAGCTCCGTGCAAGCAGTGGAAGTGTTTAACGTGTTTCGAGAGTTGCGCCCATCCATCCATCCATCCATCCATCCATCATAAATAAATAAATGGGTATAGGTCTCTGTGTTCAACTTATTTCAGGTAGGCCTAATCAAAGGTCTCCAATTGACAGTGGTTCTCGGGAACACAATTGAACTGGAGACAAATCTACGTCCATGGTCAAGCAAATACGCAACCCAACAACATTACGCACAATAAAACTCCATTCTGTTATAATTGGGGAAAAACATCAACAAATAGCCTATTTTGTTTTGATACAAGGACAAGATGAGGAAGTAAATCGATTAATAGCATACTAAACCTTTAGTTAACTGCATATCATAATGCATTTCAAACAGACCTGCAATGTGCTCATCTTTTATATAAAACGTATTCATGGAATAGACCCATGCGTAATTCCAAAGTTATTCAATTCCCTTGTGAATTGTGGGCTCATCTCTTGATTCTATATGTAATTAAAATCCAATACTGCCAAATAGATCCGTGCCATATACAGCCGGAAGGAGTTGATTAGGCTTTCAGGGGAAAAGAGAGATCAAATAGGTCAATTTATGTTAAGCATATCACGTGCTCAACTCCTATAATGATCTCCTATAATTACCCCATTATGTATTTATGTTTCCTATAGTGGCATCATTACAAAACTAATGTTTTTTTAATTAGCCATTGACTGAGTGTGCGTGTGTCAATACTTTCCCCCCCTCGCATATTTCGGGAAATAAAATAAAAAATAGTATAAACCATTTGACTACAAACTCGGTATTTTTAATGAAACAAATCCACTGTTTTATTCAATCTGTATACGTCATTAATGATCAATGGCTTTGTATTATGTATTCAATAACATTCAAGTTAAAATGAATACGTATTGGCTGCCTGTAGCATATCTAAATAAAATCCCAATAAATTATCAAAGCGAGTTTTTGGAATGCGTTATTAATCTACACCTAATACATGTTTATAAATGAGAAATTCAACAAACAAAAACATACACTTTAAAACAATTAAATGAAAATGAAACCATATGGGTCATTGATTTTCTCTCCTCTCGAAAGCTTCAGGGACGTGATTATTTAACCGAGAGCATTAAAGTATTCGTATTTGATCTCCAGATTCTCACTGGCCTATTGACCAACATTAACGTTTAATGGCTCGCGGTGCTCCCAAACTTATGTGGTTTTCCAACTCGTTAAAACGTGGACTAGGCTAATAACGAACGTTGAGGACTTTCAGGGAGAGGTAAATAATTCAAATGAAATGCAATAGTCTACTAATGCAGTCACGGAGGACTGCACGCTTTTCTTTTTTCTTTTGAGAAAGTGTGTGTATAGGAAAATCTTGCCTATCTGTCCATTTAATAGGCACTATGATAAGGCTTATTATAATTCATCGAAATGGTGGTGTAAATGATTAGCGGTTCTCATGCACAGTGGGCCATGGGTCTTGTTTGCCTGTGTTTGTCTGTCTGTGTGTGTGTGTGTGTGTGTGTGTGTGTGTGCGCGCGCGCGCGCGTCATACACTTCCAATCCAACTAGGAGTAAAACTGGCAGCAGCATTTGATCAAACTCGATTATTGAGTGGCGACCTCCAATAGCAGCCCCGGTGTCGGTGTGGGGTTTGGCAAAACTTGTCTTTAGAGACATTTAGCGTATTGATTGATTTCTTACCACTTTAAGTAGCCTATGCTTGACAGTGCACTAATCCCAGCGCGTTAGGCTACATTAGCATATCCTAATAAATTAAGCCATATAGCCTATAATGGGTTATTAAGGCCAATTTTCAGATTTGTTTTTAGTTCTGCTGCTTTATCGCGTGAGGACAGTCTCGTGGTGGTATGTGGTCCTCTATCCGGATGTTGTGTTTATTTCCCCCTGTGGTTGTATCAGAGTATATCGTCTTTCTGACTCTACCTGCGCAGTCCTTGATCCCTAACCCCGACCTCTCTGGCGCCAAATCCATCACCTCACCCTCTCATGCACGCACTCAACGAGAAGGCTCGCCTGAGTCAAGCGCACGTGGCCAAGAATGGCACCGTTTGGGTGTGTGCTCTGTTCCCGCATACACGAAAATTAAACCATCCCTCTCTCCCCAATCTTTTCTGTCCCGCACCTCCAACTGCGGTGTAGACGTGGACATTTCAATTGATTGTATCAGAATGAATAACACAGCGCAGCAGCCACATTCTCAAAGAAGCCAGATAAAACATTGCATGGACATGTTGTATCTCATATCGACACACAGAACAGCCGTCAAATACAACCAATGCCTCGAGCCAAACTTATGTCAGTGCCTACGTGCTTGTGCACCCGGGTATCCACAAAAATAGGCCTACCCTATTGAACAATTATTTTATACACAGATCATCTAAACAAGCTGAACAAATACCATGTAAACACATTCATTTCACATATTCATTGTAGAATAAGGCTGTAACATAACAAAATGTGAAAAAAAGTTAATAAGGTGTCTGAACACTTTGTGTCATACTTTGACATTTTTTTCATACTTTCACCAACCAGCTCTCACAGTCTCTCCTCAGAAAAATGTCATTGTTCCAAACGTCAAATTTCGAAGTGAGAATGGATGTCAAATATTGACTTGTATCTGCTGTTGACCTGGCTGACTTTGACTGCATTTGATTGGTTGGTAGAGTAAAAATGTGTAATACAATTCCTAATAGACTTAACACCTTCACTTGGGTGAATTAGGCCTAATTGATTCCTTGGCATAGGTCTACATGAGCTTTTTTAAACTGATATGAGCTGAGTGTCCCTGTGATCGTTGCTGGTCAAGTGTGCACTATTTCATACAGTCTTTGAATGACTTAGGTTGATGTACTCCGCTCTTACCCATGATCTGAAGGGCTGAAATAAGTTCTGAAATAACAGTTCTCAACGGGATAAGTGATCTATCATCCTGTTTGTTTAGTAACACGGGGAAATGGCCGCCACCATAGGGATCTCACACGCCAGACACTGCTAGCCCCGCAACCCCTCCACTTCCTCCCGAGCACACACACACACACACACACACACACACACACACACACACACACACACACACACACACACACACACACACAGGAAAAACATGAGGAAAAAGATGGGCATGTTTTGATTCACACCGCTGCAGGCAGACTGATCCATCAGAGTTAGATGCACATTACCTACACAAACTATTTTGTCTTGAACACTGTCTAATGGTCTAATTGACAAGGGGAACTCTCCCAGGGTGTATTCATTCTCAGAGTGCACATAAGGACATTTCGTTTTCTCCGTTAAAAGTCGTGTTTAAAAGCCTACACTCAGACTAACCATTTACTACTTGTGAGGAGGAAAACACAAGAGAAGAGCGCCCGGAGGTGAGAGCATGTAGCCAGTGGATAAGCTATGTTGTGTTTGTGTGTGGTGCTTGGGGTGGGGGTGTATGTGGTGTGAGTGGAGGAGAGTTGCTACAGTCCGGGCCATAGGTGTAGCCACATGAAAGTGATGACCTCATACAGTCTGTCAACACACACACACACACACACACACACACACACACACACACACACACACACACGCAGACTAAAATCTCAGAGCGATGGAACAAACCGTTTTTTCACCTATTTTCTTCAAACAGGACCAGAATTTCATAATTGTAAAACACAGAGTAGCTCACATTTCCATGTCTTGCAGAACACAAGGTTGACTCTTTCCTCTGCCTTGTGTGATTGACCGGTCCCTTATCTGAACGTCAGCAACTTCCAGAAAAGCCCATTTTCAAGTGATGGATGGGACCCAGTCAGAGAGAGAGACAGAGAGAAAGAAAGTAGAAAAAAAATAAAGCAACCATGGACACTGGAGTGAGTTGCCTTCAGCTAGTTGGACAGAGATGCACCTTATTTTAATGACAGCCATCCATGATAACTTAAAGGAGAAGATTTGGAATGGAATGGAATGTTATGGAAGGGTCCAGACACTGCGATTTCACATGTTTTTGAGAAACCTACCCCAGCCAGAAATTCACTTCCTCATCCTCGTTTTGCAATATTGGGGCACTGAAAACACATTTAAAAAATGCAAAATAAAATTCCTAAATGTGTCCTTTTAGAAACGGAAGGGTTCTCAGTGTAGTGATGCAGGTCTTTAGATGTTGCACACAAAAGTGTGACATTCTGAACTTTATCCGCAACGTTATATTCCATTTTGTGGGACTCCTGCTGTTTCCCATATCCAGCTGTTCCATTGTCTGTGTAGCCTGCTGTTAGAATGTATGGAGAGCGTTCGCTCGAGTGGCAACAAAATGGAATATAACTTTGCGAATAAAGTTCAGAATGTCACACTTTTATGTGTACAACATCTAAAGAACTGCATCACTACACTGAAAGCTTTTCCATTTCTAAAAGGATGCATTTGGGTGGTTTTTGGAGCCTTTGTTTGTGTTTTTTTCGGAGATCCTGTAGTGCACAACTAGGATGAGGAATTGGATAGCTGGGGTAAGTTTCTCAAAACATGTGAAATCACAATAAAAGTGTCTGGACCTTTCTAAATTGAACAAAAATATAAATGCAACATGTAAAGTGCTGGTCCGATGTTTCATGAGCTAAAATAAAAGATCCCAGAAATTTTCCATACACACAAAAAGCTTATTTCTCAAATAAGCCCTGGCCAAGTCATACCAAAGACTGTAAAATGAGACCGATGCGTCTCTGCTTGGCATTCAGCATTAAGAAGATAGATTGGGGGTAAGGCCCTGCGATAGACTAGCTTCCTGTCAAGGGCCTGTACTTGTACATCAAGCTGCCTCACTCTACAAAAACAGGAGATAGGCTCCTGCTCCTATGAGCCAAGGCTTGTGCAAGGCTACGTACTGATAATATGGACCAGTATCTTGTGAGGTTAATTTCTGGAAGGACAAATTATATTTTAGATAGTGTCATCATCAATTCATTTTCATTCACTTTGGAGGAGAAAAGTCACCAGAACTGACTTTTTCACAATCGTTCAAAAAAGTATAATATTACAAGGGGCATGCCAATTGTGGTGATGAGTACATAAATAGAATAATGGGTTATGACATTTAAATGAAGTTAAAGCGGGGTTTGGTGGTGACTTTCTGAACTGTTATAGTTAGACCAAAAGTTTAAAGTAATACAGCAATTATTGGTAGTTCAGTTCTGTTTGGGATATATTGATCAGGAAAAGATCCCTCAAATTTTCCATATGCACAAAAAGCTTATTTCTCTCAACTTTTGTTTACATCCTTGTTAGTGAGCATTTCTCCTTTGCCAAGATAACCCATCACCTGACAGGTGTTATCAAGGCTCAGGCTAAGACCCAGATGCAGACACAGGAGGTGTATAGTACAAGGGGCAGGCAAAATGTAAGTCAAGGCAGGCAAAGAGTCGTAATCCAAATCAGAATCAGGCAGGTACAGGACAGCAGGCAGGCAGGTAGGTAGGTAGGTACAGGACAGCAGGCAGGCAGGCAGGCAGGCAGGCAGGCAGGCAGGCAGGATCAGGACAGGCAGAAAAGTCCAAACTGGGAAAAACAAAAAGTAGCACCACATGAACCACAGGAAAAACTTTACAAGACAAACTGGCAACAGACAAACAGAAAACACAGGTATAAATACACAGGGGATAATAAGGGGAGATGGGAGACACCTGGTGGGGGGTGGAGACAAGCACAAAGACAGGTGAAACAGATCAGTGTGTGACAGGTGTGGCATATCAAGAAGCTGAATAAACAGCATGAGCATTACAGCATGCTGGGGACAATAAAAGTCCATTTCAAAATGCGCAGTTTTGTCACCCAACACAATGCCACAGATGTCTCAAGTTTTGAGGGATTGTGTGAGTGGCATGCTGACTGCAGTAATGTAGTAATGTCCACCAGAGCTGTATGGCGTTGTGTGGGTGAGCGGTTGTGTACAGAGTGCCCCATGGTTGCGGTGGGATTATGGTATGGGCAGGCATAAGCTACAGACAGCGAAAACAATGACATTTTGTTTGATGGCAATTTGAATGCACAGAGATACCGTGATGAGATCCTGAGGCCCATTGTCGTGCCATTCATCCGCCATCATCACCTCATGTTTCAGCATGATAATGCACAGCCCCATGTCGTAAGGATCTGTAAACAATTAGTGGAAGCTGAAAATGTCCCAGTTCTTCCATGGCCTGCATACTCACCAGACATGTCACCCATTGAGCTTGTTTGGGATCCTCTGGATTGACGTTTACAACAGCGCGTTCCAGTTCCAGCGAATATCCAGGAACTTCGCACAGCCATTGAAGAGGAGTGGGACAACATTCCACAGGCCACGATCAACAGTCTGATCAACTCTATGCAAAGGAGATGTGTTGCGCTGCATAAGGCAACTGGTGGTCAAACCAGATAATGACTGGCTTTCTGATCCACACCCCTACCTTTTTTAAGGGTATCTGTGACCAAGAAATGCATTGGGGCGGCAGGGTAGTGGTTAGAGCGTTGGACTAGTAACCGGAATATAACCCTCAAGCTGACAAGGTGCAAATCTGTCATTCTGCCCCTGAACAAGGCAATTAACCCACTGTTCCTAGGCCGTCATTGTAAATAAGAATTTGTTCTTAACTGACTTGCCTAGTTAAATAAAGGTTAAATAAAAAATATCTCTATTTCCAGTCATGTGAAATCCATAGATTAGGTCATAATTGACTGATTTCCTTAAATGAACTGTAACTCGGTAGATTCTTTGAAATTGTTGCGTTTGTATTTTTGTTCTGTGTATATTTACATCAAAAATAAGGTTGAATCCACTGACCCCATGCCTTTCCCATACAAGGCCTCATGTCACTCAGGTTCATTGAGTTTAACCCCTCAGGGGGGATTGATGGTCAGGGTGAGAGGAGTGACTCAGGAATAGAAGGCAAAGATCAGGGAAAAGGACAGGGAATGTTTGGCCTGAATGCTTGGAACGGAAGCAGGGACTCCACGTTTTGGTTTTATGGACACACCATCAAATATAAAAAAGGGCTTATTCTGAACTTTGACGTTGTATGGTGGATGCTGGCTATGTGCTGCACTGTGTGAATGTATACTGCGGAACATACAAAGGCATGGATCCATCAATCAATCTCGTGACCAATCTGTCCAATAATGTGCAATCAAGAGGAGTCATTCATACATTTTAAAATGAAACCTGAACTTAATCAATACATGTTTTGGAGTCATATGTTCCAAATTCAAAATCATGTGTATGGCTAAGTTGGTTGACACATGGTACTGGCAAACACAAAGGCTGTGGGTTCAGTTGAACCCTATGTCGTGTTGGATAAAATGTGTATAACTTCTGCTTTGATGGCTAACGCATAGTGCAGGAGCTACTTGAGATATTCATCCCAGCAAACTCAAATTGGTTCTGTGAAAGTTCTAACAACATTTGTTCAGTCGCGGAATGTTCTCATAACACAAAAACTGCCCAGTCGTGCTGATGATTAGAAAATGTTTGCGTGATGTTGCAAAAATGTTCCTCGGACACATTTAATCTGTTCTTTACAGGTTCCCAGAATGTTTCATTAGGCTGTAGGAACAGGTTCCCAAAACACAAAATATGCTCACATGTGATGCCATTCATACAATGATTAACTATAGTTGCACAGGACATTCCTATAATGTTGTAAGAATGTTGACAGGACACCTTAAATTGAAGTTTGACCTAATATTACCACAACATTCTCAGCATGCAAATGTGTAGCTCATTTGGCAGTTTTTCTCCACATTTATTGACAATTCACATTTGAGAACTGTATTCCAGGTGATACAATGAGAGATGGCATTTTAAATTCATTTATAGGACATTTGAACAGCATTTCATTATACAAACACAACTGTATGTTTTGCATTTCATATGTTGACAATATGCACATATGGGGTTTGAAGCTGCAACGTAAGGTTCCCTTGACAGGTCTTTTATCCTCTGCACCACCAGGGAAGTTCTCTCACATCAACTTTTTTCTCTTAATATATAGCCATGGTTAATCAGGAATTCCTTTTTAGCCTTCTAACGCACAGTTCAGATGTCAAATTTATGGCGAGTCGAACTGAATAGAAATTAAAAGCATGGTTAAGCACTTTGCTTGACATACCGATTGGTTTCTTACAACCACCGTCAACACGGTATCAGACTTCCTTGTTGGTTTTGGGTCGAATTCAGGCAAAAGAGCGACTTCTCACAGAAGTGCTCTATTTGCGAGGAGTATTTCTGTTGTGGATGTGGTAGAGAAGTAACCTTTGTCTTTACTTTTTTAAATGTATTTTTACATGCAATTAACATATATTAACATGCATGATCATTTCTCTCAACAGTGGCATGCTGCTTTAATACCAACTTGTTTCAAGCAGACCACCATAGTCCCCGTGCCCAATAATGCCAAAGTAACCTGCCTAAATGACTATCGCACGGTAGCACTCACATCTATAGCCATGAAATGCTTTGAAAGGCTGGTCATGGTTCATATCAGCACCATCATCCCAGACACCCTGGACCCACTCCAATTAGCATACCGCCCAAACAGATCCACAGATGACGCAATCTCTATTGCACTCCACAATGCCCTCACCCACATTGACAAAAGGAATAATTATGTAAGAATGCTGTTCATTGACAGCTTAGCATTCAACACCATAGTCTCCTCCAAGCTCATCACCAAGCTCAGGACCCTGGAACTGAACAGCCCCCTCTGCAACTGGATCCTGGACTTCAGGCAGTGAGGGCAGGTAATCATCCATCACACTGACCATCGCCATGGGGGCCCCTCAGGGGTGTGTACTCAGTCCTCTCCTGTACATCCTGTTCACCCACAATTGCGTTTACGCGCATGGCTCCATGACGTGTTAGGACTGATCACCAAAGCCGATGAGGCAGCCTATAGGGAGGAGCTCCGAGACCTGGCAGTGTGGTGCCAGGACAACAACCTCTCCATCAACTTCAGCAAAACAAAGGAGCTGATCGTGGACTACAGAGGGCCCAAAACATGGTCAAATACTCCATCCACCCAAGCCATAGACTGTTCTCTCTGCTACTGCAAGTGGTACCAGTGGACAAGTCTGGAACCAACAGGACCGTGAACAGCTTCTACCCATAAGCTACTAAACAAGACGTCTAAATAACTAATCAAATAGCTACCCTGGACTACATATATTGACCCTTTTTTGATCTACCTCTCTTACACGGACTCTGGGCACACACACTGGACTCTACACTCACACATACTTACACTGACACCCCAACACACACACACACACTACATATGCTCACACCACACACACACTCTCACAACATACGCTGCTGCTACTGCTCAGTCTTATCTATCCAGTTGCCAAGTCACGAAGCATGTGACAATTTTATTTTATTTTATCGTCAAATGTCCGAGGTGCAATCTACTGTTTCACATGGCACTCTATCCCCGCTCTTCTAAAGAGAAAGTGACCTATTTTTTTTAGTTTAGGGAGGCGACAGAGCGCTGTTTAATCTAGAGCTTAGACATACAGTAACTAACCCAGGGAAATACTGGTAACTGGGTTATTCACCATCACTTCATCCCAGTGGAGGCTGCTTGGGGAGGACAGCTCATAATAATGTCTAGAATGGAGTGTAATCACTGGAATGGGGTGGCAGGTAGCCTAGCGGCTAAGAGAGCTGAGCCAGTCATTGATAGGTTGCTGTTTGAATCCCAGAGTCAACTACACTACCATTCAAAAGTTTATTTAGAAATGTCCTTGTTTTTGAATTGAAACACATTTTTTGTCCATTAAATTGATCCAAAATGCAGTGTAGACATTGTTAATGTTGTAAATGACTATTGGAGCTGGAAACAGCAGATTTTTTATGGAATATCTTCATCTACAGTTTTTTCCAACTGCTTACACACATTTTCAAAACGGTCTCCCTTTTTCAAAACTCTACACACAATTCCCAAAACTGCACACACAAAATGCAAAATGCCTCACATCTCCTTCAAAATGTAACACTGAATTCAACATGCCATAAACACATGTCAGAATGAAGCATTTGCATCAAATGGCAAACACTGCTTTCATAATAGTACATTTTTGGATATACCATGTAAACACTGTTGTTCTAAATCTAAAGCTCTTTGGTCTTTCATAGGCTTATATCTACATTTCAATACAATGTTCTACAGTGAAAGTAATCTGCTGAGAGGGGTAACAAGTACACTGTAAACACCAATGCAATGTAGAAACAGAACATATTTATTAGGCCAAACATTACTGTTGTATACAGTAGCATACAACAAAACCATAGACATGTAAACCAAAAGTATATTCTTTAGAATACAGTAAAGAACACAATTGTGTGTGTGTGGTGTCCCGGGGGGCAGTCCAGCAATTGGTGGGGGGCTACGGTTCATCTCTTCTCCAGCCTGGGTCTGGCTTCATCCACATCACAAGATAAGTTCTCTTGCCAAAAATTGAGGGAAGTATCTCCTAGCATGGCGTATCCAACCTTGGACAGAGGCAACCTCTATGTCCCCACATGGAGGGAAGTATCTCCTAGCATGGCGTATCCAACCTTGGACAGAGGCAACCTCTATGTCCCCACATGGAGGGAAGTATCTCCTAGCATGGCATATCCAACCTTGGACAGAGGCAACCTCTATGTCCCCACATGGAGGGAAGTATCTCCTAGCATGGCATATCCAACCTTGGACAGAGGCAACCTCTATGTCCCCACATGGAGGGAAGTATCTCCTAGCATGGCATATCCAACCTTGGACAGAGGCAACCTCTATGTCCCCACATGCATCCTCCATTGCCTGGAGAAGCGGCATGCGGGCACAGGGTTGGCGATCATACACTTTCCAGCGCCAGGCTGAGAAGAATTCCTCTATGGGATTTAGAAAAGGTGAATATGGGGGTAGGTACAAAACTATAAATTGTGGATGAGTGGAAAACCAGTTTTGGACAAGAACAGCCCGGGGGAACACTAATATTGTCCCATAAAACCACAAATCTAGCAGGCTCCTGATCTGGATCAGGGACAAGCATTGTGTAAATTGCATCCAGAAAAGTGAGCATATGGCCGGTGTTGTACGGACCCAGTGTGGCATTGTGATGGAGGACCCCATTTTGAGTGATGGCAGCACACATAGTTATATTACCCCCACGCTGTCCAGGGACATTGGTAATTGCCCTCTGTCCTATTACATTTATTCCACGGCGCCTGGTTTTGGTGAGGTTGAAGCCAACCTCATCCACATAAATAAATTAATGGCGAATTACATGGGCATCCAGCTCCAATACTCTCTGTAACAGACAAAAGGATATACAGTTGAATAAATATGGTATGTCTGAAGTACTGGTAGTAGTTTTGCATACATACCTCTACAAAGTCATGTCGCATATTCTTGAGCAAGAGGACAAGTACATTAGAGTGTCTAGTTTGAGAAACAGACGCCTCACAAGTCCTCAATTGGCAGTTTCATTAAATAGTACTCACGAAACACCAGTCTCAACGGCAGCAGTGAACAGGTGACTCCGGGATGCTGGCCTTCTAGGCAGAGTTACCAGAGTTGCCATAAAGCCATATCTCAGACTGTCCAATTAAAAGAAAAGATTAAGATGGGCAAAAGAACACAGACACTGGACAGAGGAACTGTGCCTAGAAGGCAATATCTCGCATGGAATAGACTTCAATAGCCTTCACTTTACTCCGTTTTTTGGGGGGGTCATTTTAATTGAAACCAATCACAGTAAGGTACTTGATTGTCACACAGTAATGATTTGAAATTGAGATAAAAAAACAGCTGCATTGGACCTTTAAATCAATGAAATATTATTGCGTTGAACCTGGATTTGTTTTGATATATGAATTATGAATCATCATTTTTCAGAATGGGTTTTGCATGCATTTGTATGTTCTGAGCCTGTATTTAAGAAGCATTTCAATACACAAGAATACAAGTTATTTAAAGGAAGATCAATCCAACTAAAATCACATTTCATAAGTTTTTCAACACGTGATGAAGAAAGTTTGAACGTAAACATAATTCTTAAAATCAAAATGCATAAATCCATAAATACGAATACACTCGTTAAATTACGAGCCTACTTGGTTTAGCCACAAAAAAATTTGAATTTAGCAGGCACTATTGATAGATCAGTTGGAAAAAGTGATGGGCTACTTTCTGCACATGTAACGGTCAGTGTGAACCGGAGTGACTTGACACATACTTAGCTAGATGTGGCTGGGGGGAGGGGTTAAAGCATTTCCTTCACATGACCCATCAATTTAGACATGTGTGTCGGGTAAGAGTCATCTAATAAGGATCAAATATTTATTACTTTCTGCTTTTGATCTTGCTACAATGCAGTAACCACTTCACTGTACCATTTACCCTGCTGTATCCTGTGCATGTGACAAATAAACCTGGATTGTATTCAAGCGCGTGTTTACCACATGAAACACGTGAATCCTTAAAGAGATGGGTGGGGCTAAGGGTTAAGAGGGTGTGAACGGTGCTGAATGGGTGTAGACAAAGAAGAACTCTCCAGTAGGTGTATTTGTATTTGTATTTATTATGGATCATCATAATACTCTTCCTGGGGTCTGGGCCGTACTCCACTACCACATATCACAAAATCCATGTGTATGTGTGTTTAGTGCACATGTTATCATGTGTATATGTCCGTGCCTATGTTTGTGTTGCTTCAAAGTCCCCGCTGTTCCATAAAGGTGTATTTTTATATCCATTTTTTAAATCTGATTCTACTGCTTGCATCAGTTACATGATGTGGAATAGAGTTCCATGTAGTCATGGCACGATGTAGTACTGTGCGGCTCCTATAGTCTGTTCTGGACTTGGGGACTGTGAAAGGACCTCTGGTGGCATGTCTTGTTGGGTATGCATGGGTGTCTGAGCTATGTGCTAGTCATTTAAACAGACAGTTCGGTGCTTTCAACAGGTTTTACCTCTCACAAATACAGTCCCCTCCTGTACTCCCTGTTCACTCATGACTGCACAACCAGGCGTGACTACAAAACCATCATCACTGGGGCCAAGTGATGGTGAGACAAAACCGCGACTCGTCAGTGAAGAGCACTTTTTGCCAGTCCTGTTTGGTCCAGCAACAGTGGGTTTGTGGGTCCCATAGGCAACGTAGTTGCCGATGATGTCTGGTGAGGACCTGCCTTACAACAGGCCTACAAGCCCTCAGTACAGACAGTCTGAGCACTGATGGAGGGATTACGCGTTCCTAGTGTAACTCGGCAGCTGTTGTTGCCATCCTGCACCTGTCCCGCAGGTGTGATGTTCGGATATACCGATTCTGTTCAGGTGTTGTTACACATGGTCTGCCACTGCGAGGATGATCAGCTGTCCATCCTGTCTCACAGTATGGACATTGCAATTTATTGCACTGGCCACATCTGCAGTCCTCATGCCTCCTTGCAGCATGCCTAAGGCACGTTCACCCAGATGAGCAGGGACCCTGGGCATCTTTCTTATGGTGTTTTTCAGCGTTAGTAGAAAGGCCTCTTTAGTGTCCTAAGTTTTCATAACTGTGACTTTAATTGCCTACCGTCTGTAAGCTGTTCCACAGGTGCATGTTCATTAATTGTGTATGGTTCATTGAACAAGCATGGGAAAAAGTGTGTAAACCCTTTACAATAAAGATCTGTTAAGTTATTTGGATTTTTACGAATTATCTTTGAAACACAGGGTCCTGAAAAAGGGACATTTCTTTTTTTGCTGAGTTTAGTTACCAAATAAGTGTTAAACAAATCAAAATATATTTTATATTCGTGATTCTTCAAAGTAACCAGCTTTTGCCTTGACGAACAGCTTTGCACACCCTTGGCATTCTCTGAACCAGCTTCATGAGGTAGTCATGAGGTAGTCACCTGGAATGCATTTCAATTAACAGGTGTGCCTTCTTAAAACTTCTTACGGCTGAAATCCCATTAACGGGATCGATTTGACAACAGCCAGTGAAAGTGCAGGGAGCCAAATTTAAACAACAGAAATAATAATAATTAAAATTCCTCAAACATACAAATATTATGCACCATTGTAAAGATAAACTTGTTGTTAATCCCACCACAGTGTCCAATTTCAAAAAGGCTTTACGACGAAAGCACACCATCTGATTATGTTCGGTCAGCGCCTAGTCACAGAAAAACACGGCAAATTTCCAGCCCAAAAGAGGAGTCACAAAAAGCAGAAATAGAGATAAAATTAATCACTAACCTTTGATGATCTTCATCAGATGGCACTCAACGGACTTCATGTTACACAATACATGAATGTTTTGTTTGATAAAGTTCATATTTATATCCAAAAATCTCAGTTTACATTGGCACGTTATGTTCAGTGATGTTTTGCCTCCAAAACATCCGGTGATTTTGCAGAGAGCCCCATCAATTTACAGGAATACTCATCATAAACGTTGATAAAAGATACAAGTGTTATGCATATAATTAAAGATATACTTCTCCTTAATGCAACCACTGTGTCAGATTTCAAAAAAGCTTTATGGCAAAAGCACACCATGCGATAATCTGAGTACAGTGCTTAGCCACCATACAGATACCCGCCATGTTGTGGAGTCAACAAAAGTCAGAAATAGCATTATAAATATTCACTTACCTTTGATGATCTTCATCTGAATGCACTCCCAGGAATCCCAGTTCCACTATAAATGTTTTTGTTCGATAAAGTCCATCATATATGTCCAAATACCTCCTTTTCGTTTGCGCGTTTAGTCCAGTAATCCAAATGCACAACACGCGAGCACTAAGTCCAGACAAAAAGTAAAAAAGGTTATACTACAGTTCGTAGAAACATGTCAAATGATGTATAGAATCAATCTTTAGGATGTTTTTATCCTAAATCATCAATAATGTTTCAACCGGACAATAACTTTGTCTTTAGAAATTAAAAGGAACAGAGCTTGCTCACATGACTTAGCTCATGGCATTCTGCCAGACACCTGGTTCAAACAGCTCTTATTCGCTCCCCCTTCACAGTAGAAGCCTGAAACAAGGTTCTAAAAACTGTTGACATCTAGTGGAAGCCTTAGGATGTTCAATCGGACCAAATTTACACTGTATCTTGGATAGGCAAAGACTTGAAAACCTACAAACCTCAGATTTCCCACTTCCAGGAAAGGAAGACCCAGAGTTACCTCTGCTGCATAGGATCATTAACGTTCATTAAAGGTAACTGCACCTCAGATTACAGACCAATTAAATGCTTCACAAGGAACAGACACATCTCAACATCAACTTTTCAGAGGAGACTGCATGAATCAGGCTGTCACGACTCCTGCCGAAGTTGGCTCCCCCGCCTGTTCGGGTGGTGCTCGGCGGTCGTCGTCACCGGCCTACTAGCCGCCACCGATCCCTTTTACTTTTCGGTTGGTTTTGTCTCATTTGTTACATCTGTTCCTATTTTGATGTTCACGTTGTGTCATTGGTGTTGTTTGTGCTCTGGACCGTGTTACCCGTTGTTTTGGGTTGGTCAGTGTTTTGCGCCCTGCGTGTTTGTGCTCTGGACCGTGTTACCTGTTGGTTTGGGTTGGTCAGTGTTTTGCGCCCTGCGTGTTTGGGGATTTACTTTTGGTGCCGCATTAAAGTGCATCTTTCCCCTGGACCTCTCTGCTCTCTGCGCCTGATTCCTCTCTACACACCTAGCCAGCCGTGACACAGCCTTCATGGTCGAATTGCTGCAAAGAAACCACTACTAAAGGACACCAGTAAGTTGAAGAGGATTGCTTGGGCCAAGAAACACGAGCAATGGACCGGTGGAAATCTGTCCTTTGGCCTGATGAGTACAAATTTGAGATTTTTGGTTCCAACCGCCGTGTCTTTGTGAGATGCAGAATAGGTCAACGGATGATCTCTGCATGTGTGGTTCACACCGTGAAGCATGGAGGAGGAGGTGTGATGGTTTGTGTGTGGTTTGCTGGTGACACTGTCAATTCAAGGCACACTTAACCAGCATGGCTACCACAGCATTCTGCACCGATACGCCATCCATCTGGTTTGTGCTTAGTGGGACTATCATTTCTTTATCAACAGGACAATGACCCAACACACCTCCAGGCTGTGTATGGGCTATTTGACCAAGAAGGAGAGTGATGGAGTACTGCATCAGATGACCTGGACTCTATAATCACCCAACCTCAAACCAATTCAGATGGTTTGGGTTGAGTTGGACCACAGAGTGAAGGAAAATCAGCCAACAAGTGCTCAGCATATGTGGGAACTCCTTCAAGACTGTTGGAAAAGCATTCCTCATGAAACTGACTGAGAGAATGCCAAGAGTTTGCAAAGCTATCAAGGCAAAGGGTGGCTACTTTGTAGAATCGAACATATGTGTCACGCCCTGGCCTTAGTTGTCTTTGTTTCCTTTATTATTTTGGTTAGACCAGGGTGTGACATGGGGGATGTATGGTTTTTGTCTCATCTAGGGTCTTTGTATTGTCTAGGGTTTTTTGTAGATTTATGGGGTTGTGTTCATTCTAGGCGTTTATGTAAGTCTATGGTTGCCTAGATTGGTTCTCAATCAGAGGCAGGTGTTTATTGTTGTCTCTGATTGGGAACCATATTTAGGCAGCCATGTTCTTTGGGTATTTTGTGGGTGATTGTTTCCTGTGTCAGTGTTTGTGCCACACGGGACTGTTTCGTTGCCAGTTCACTTTATTATTTTGTATTTGTGTTCATGTTTAGTTTTTCTTATTAAAAATCATGGACACCTACCACGCTGCGTATTGGTCCGATCCTTGTTTCACCTCTTCAGAGGAAGAGGAGGAAATCTGCCGTGACAATATGAAATACATTTGGATGTATTTAACCATTTTTTGGTTACTACATGATTCCATATGTTTTACTTCATAGTCTTCACTATTATTATACAATGTAGAAAATAGTACAAATAAAGAAAAACCCTTGCAAACCCTTTTGACTGGTACTGTACGTTCTTCCAGCAGCAGACAATGATCGAGGAAGAGGACTGGCCACCCCAAATAGCCTGCTTCGTCTCTAGGTCTCTTCCTAGGTTTTGGCCTTTCTAGGGAGTTTTTCCTAGCCACCGTGCTTCTACACCTGCATTGCTTGCTGTTTGGGGTTTTAGGCTGGGTTTCTGTACAGCATTTTGAGATATCAGCTGATGTACGAAGGGCTATAATAAATACATTTGATTTGATTAGATTTTTTCACCTCTTCCACACTCACTTTGTGGAATTAAAAATGACAATTTTTGTGATTCATAATTTGGTCAGATATACTTGGATGTGTAGTGTCAGCATTTGTTGCTGGCATGTCAGGTTTGCTAGTCTTGCCATTATCAGTCGGCTTTGTAATGAATGAGCCACCTGATTCAATGAATGATGGAGCTGAGATTTCCTTTTTTCCAAAAATGTAATTGAAGGTGCTCCAAAGCTTTTTACTATCATTCTTTGTCATTTATCTTTGTTTCATAGTGTAGTTTCTTTTTCTTTTTATTCAGTTTCATCACATGATTTCTCAATTTGCAGTACCTTTCCCAATCAGTTGTGCAGTCAGACCTATTTTCCATTCCTTTTACCTCACCCCTCTCAACCATAACATTTTTAAATTCCTCATCAATCCAAAGGGATTTTACAGTTTTTACAGTCATTTTCTTAATGGGTGCATGCTTATTAGTAACTGGAATAAGCAATTTCATAAATGTGTCAAGTGCAAGTGCAGTCTGTTTGCTCCTCATTACACACCACGGGCCAACAAATTGCTTTACTGGGAAGCTTAGCAGAAGTAGATATGCTCATGTTATTTATGTTCGTGCAGGGCAAGCTGCACACAGTTGACTTCCTACTAGGACACACCACCTCAGTGCTAACAGAATAAATCTGGTTTGTAGGCACATGATTGCTGTATACAATAGCTGCTGGATCAGCCGTGGCATTCAGGGCAGTTAGAGGGACATCAATTAAGTTACTTACATTGTGTCTACCAATGCCCCCAGTGTAATATACATTTGCTAAAGCATTATGATGACTCAGTGACACAACGGTAGGGATTACCTGAGCTTGGGTCATAGATTTTTAAAAACATTTTAACTCGGCAAGTTAAGAAATAATTCATAATGGCAGCCTACCTGGGAACAGTGGGTTAACTGCCTTGTTCAGGGGCAGAACAACAGATGTTTACCTTGTCATCTCAGGGATTTGATCCAGAAACTTTTCAGTTACTGGCTTAACACTCTAACCACTAGGCTACCTGTCGCCCCAGATTTAGTCAGTGTCTCAACGCAGCCTCATAACGCTGTGAAAGGATCCAGGAACCCAAATGATTTGGGTGGATCCCATCCTCCTTATAAAAAGTGTTTTGTTTCCAAAACGTATCGAAATTGTCAACAAAAGTCATACCCACTGAGCTGAAATAATCACATAACCAGTTGTGAAGAGAAAGAATTCTTCTAAAATCAAATCAAATTTTGTCACATATACATGGTTAGCAGATGTTAATGCGAGTGTAGCGAAATGCTTGTGCTTCTAGTTCCGACAAAGCGTTCAATGCCACAATTCAGAGGGCCAGGGCCAGATATGATGGGTCTTTTATTAGGGTCTAGCAGAGAGTCAATTAGCTCTTTGAAATCCAGTTTCAACTGTTCAGAGCTAATGTCATAACGTCATTAAAACCCACATGGACTACGATAGAATCGATGACCATATCCTGGCATAGTACAGCTCAATAATGTCATTTTCTCAAGCTCCAGGATAGGACATTGTTTTTGCACCAGGAACAGTCACACTTCTTACCATGGAGCTGCCCAAAATCATGACTGGAGAGAAGGACGAGGAAATCCGCCTATCCCCACGCTTCACAGGATGGTGCAGGCCTCCGATAGTTGGAGAAGCCCCGCTCGGTCCAGCGCAGGAATGGAAGGTTGCTGACATCGTCTTCGAAATTGTGGGGGAAGATGTAGGAGTAGGCACAGAGGCCGCAGACACAGGTAACCCCCAGCGACAAAGGTGCAGGAAGAACAGGCAACAGGACGGAGAAACTATTGGTTGTTTGTATCCGCTCTGGGCCTCTCGTTGGGACTGTAGACTGCGTTGTGGGAGGCCGCTGTCTTAGGGTTCCACGCCCCGTGACATGCGACCATCGTTGATTGCCGTGCTCCTCTTGCTGTGCTCCTTCGACTCCATTTATAAAATGGGGGAGGAGAGGCAGGAGATGGCTCCCCTGGCGAATGAACTCCGGGACACCGTCCAGTTGGATAACGACAAACGACAAGACGGAGATGCATCCAACATGCGCGTAGAAAAGGTCAACATTTCACTCTGCGTTTTCTCCCGTTTCTAACGTAGGCTGGCGACCTGCGTGATCAAGAAAGCCACCTAAAGCCTATAATCCTCTGCAAGCAAACAATTGCCGCATTGGAAGTCTGAATGATCCAGTTTAGTAGAAACAGCTCCTCCAGCGCTGGAACCGTTCATTTACTTCTCCAGACAAAGAGAACTCCATTGGAAAACTCATCTGGGCCTAACATAGCTTTATGGCTAACTTAGGAGCTAGGTGTGAGGCTTTTTCAAGCAGACTTTCACCTGTCAGTTAAGCGGGATACGAAAACATTCAAGGGACATTTTCTCAACTTTCAAAGCAGAATTAACTTGTAGAAAAACACACAATTTCAAATTTGACAACATAAGACCGAATCGAGGCGGTCGGTCACATATGAAGAGTATGGGATATTTTTAATAACTCAGAAATTGTGTTGTGTACTGATTGACCATGTTGGACTGAAAAAAACTGAAATACCACAGCTGTCCCCTGGTGATGCAGAGGGTTAATGATCTGTCTGCAGAGCTGAAGATTGCAGCTTCAACCCCACATATTCTTAAACCATGTATCTTTTGAAAGAATTTGTGAAATTGAGGCTCAGAAAAATTCACTAAAAGAGAGAATGTATTTTATAAATCCAATCTAACTGTAAAAACAAATTTAACATTGTGTAAAAATGTACTGTTCAACTTTTTTTTAAACACACCCTATATAATTCCTACTTTGAGATGCTTGATTTGGTTGCCATGGCTATATACGGAAAAAATAAGATGCAAGAGAGCTTCCCTAATGGAGCAGAGGATAAAAGACCTCGCTTGGAGAACATACTTTGCAGCTTCAAACCCACATGTGCAGCTTGTCAACATATGAAGTGTAAAAGATACATGATCTTGTTTTTATGATTAAACACTATTCAAATGTCCTATGAATTAAATAACATGCAGATTTTCAACATATGAAGTGTAAAAAATGTCTTTATATGATTCAATGCTGTTCAAATATCCTATGAATAAAATTAAAATGCCATATATGTAACAGATATTCCCCTGGCTGTGCCCAGTGTCCTTTGCCATCCAGAATCTGCTTCCAAGTCCAGTTCTCCAAATATCGCTGCCTCTCCTGCTGCTGCCTGTTACCATGCTGCTTGGTCCTCTGGTGGTGGGTGTTTCTGTAATGGATGTCGTCTGGAGATAGAGAGGAGGACCAAGGTGCAGCGTGGTAAGTGTTCATGTCTTTTTAATAAACAAACTGAACACTGGTACAAAACAATAAACGATGTGAAAACGAAACAGTACCGTGTGGCCCAAACACTCACACTGAAACAAACACCCACAAACCAAAAGTGAAACCCAGGCTACCTAGGTATGATTCTCAATCAGAGACAACTAACGACACCTGCCTCTGATTGAGAACCATACTAGGCCGAACACAAAAAGAAGAATAAAATAACAGAACTATGGTCAGAACGAGACAATATGTCTCTATGTCACTTACAATACAGTCCTCAAATGTTAATTGCCATTAAATCTGGAGAAAACATAATGGTAATGCATTCCAATCTGCTTTCTTATGCTTTAAGGAGCTACAAATTTGCATGCTGAGAATTTTGTGGTAATATTGAGTCAAACTTAAATATAACATTTTCTAAATATTCTTGAAATTTGCTGAGTAAAATGTGTATTGTGTGAACATCAATGCAATGTTATGTTTAACATAAAACAAATATGCTATGAATGTCATAAAAACGTACGTATTTTGGAAATTGTGGAACATTGTGCATCATTGTGGGATTATTCTGTGCAACCTTCATGAATATCACAATAATATTCTTGCAACATCCCAAATAAATCCCACAACTTAATTAAATGTTCCGGGAGCCTTTAAAGAACTTAGACCAGGTGTCAACATTCTTACAACATAAACCTTTTATTGCAAGCGGGCTAAATAAGAGTCACACAGAGTGACTTTTGGTCATTTTTAACAAATTCATTTTGAAACAAAAGTATACACCTCGCAAACATGGACATGTGATAAAAAATAAAGACACCTGTCAGATATAAAGTTGAAGGCCTCCTGAGCGGCTCCTGAGTGGCCCATGGGGCGTTGGACATTTGGCCCAGCGTCGACCGGGTTACGGGAGGGTTTGGCTGGCAGGGATGTCCTTGTCGCATCGCACTCTAGCGACTCCTGTGGCAGGCTGGGTGCATACACAGTCGCCAGGTATACAGTACAGTGTTTCCTCCAACACACTGGAGTGTCTGGCTTCCGGGTTAAGCAGGCATACATCAAAAAACACAACTGTTTGAAGTAGGAACACCAGATTTTGATCTGTGTTTTTTAAATGACCTTTATTAATGATGAAAATATGAAAAATATTAATAACATTCCACCCATGAGGCCAAAGAGGGCACTTTTGGTATTGACTGCAGGAAAGGGCTACGGGAATATCCTGTGCAAACTAACTTAAACGTTGAATGAATGTCATACAGTATTTTGTGTTTTGGGAACCTATCTCTTGTCATATCCCCACAATGTTCCCTCAACCTAAAGAAATGTTTTATGAACTTTTAAAGAATATAAAAACATTTGTTCAGGGAAAGTTATTGTAATATCAAGTGAATGTTTTTTTGCTAAAATTAACATAACATTGTATAATCATCCGCACAATTGGGCAGTTTTTGTGTTTTGGGAACAAATATTGTGGGATGTCCCCACAATGTTCCCACCAGACTGTTCCCACAACTGAATAAAACATTCTGGGAACCTTTAAAGAACAGACTAAATGTGTTCTGGGAAAGTTCTTGTAACATCAGGTGAATGTTTATTCAACCCGAAAAGAAACGGTGCACAGTCATCCTCACAACTGGACAGTTTTGGGGTAATGAGAACATTTACCCCAACCTAATGTATGTTTAGGGAACTTTCGCTGAACCAATTTTGGAGGTGTGCAGGTGTAATATGCAGAAATCGCTCTGACATTTCCTGGTTGCTAAAATTCTAATAGTTCCCCTAATTTCAGTTTATGTGGCGAAACAAGCAAGTATCGTGTAGAGAATCGTTGTACCATCTAAACCGTGATTAAATATATTTTCCATAACAATTTTTATTTTATTTTCAGCTCTTTGAAGCTGGTGTACAAAATCAAAAGTAAAACACGCAAAAACGAAATTTATGAACGGGAAGCATAGAAAGAGCGCACATAGAACAGATCTACCACTTCTCTGACTTGCTTGCAATATGAATGACGGATCTATAACTCACATTTCTACATGAATTTGGTTGGGTCACCCAAAACGTTACATATTACAGCTTTAATGGGAATCTTAGCTAATGTTCTGGGAATGTTCCCGGTTTGCTGGGATGGTTCTGAACAGGCCTCTCATGTACATGTGAGAGTGGGCTTCACCACGGGTTAGTGGCTTAGAGAGCAGGGAACTATGAGACCATGCTACACTGTGTTGTGTCTTCCTGGCTAATTGCTCAATTCAACTCCTATGAAGGATCTGTCCAAATTGTACAAAATAATGAATTGGTCATAATTTCTTCATTCTGCTGACATTCAGAGAATATTCAGACACCAATGGCACTGATAAGACAGCACTGATAAAGTCACACTTATCTGAGTGGTAATGAATGAGGGAAACAAGTGCCATGAGAGGGTCAGAGATGGACACAACAACAGAGCCACATCATATAATCTGGGACACAATCTGTCACTGCACCTCATGTGAAGTCTACCATTTAACAGCAAACGCAATCTAGCATCGTGCTCATTGTGGATATCATCTATAATACACAATACACAGCCCATTAGTAGACTATCTGTGAATGTTATCTGCTGCCTAAGTGTAACTCTGAGGTGTGGTTTGGCAGAGGCAGAGCATACTGTTCGAGGACGTACACAGTCTCTGTGCTTGTTTATGGCACATGACGTTTGGAGGTAGTTTGGAGGTGTGTGTGCGCCTGTAGTAGCTGCTGGGATCACTCAAGAGGAATAGGCTGTAGATTTATAGCCCGACTCCCCTCACGCACACACACATCCTGTTCCTGGCCAGCAGCTGGACTCTGTCCGGCCAAACGGTAGCCCCTGTCAGAGCTGACAGTCCAGCCCCTCCCCACCCCCATTGCATCGTGGGTGCCTCCCCTCCCGTTCCGTTGAACGGTGGGTCGAGTGTGCCCTTCCTGTTGTCTGCGTTTGATTTGGGAAGATGAGTGGGACATTCCCGCTTCCCTTTCCCATCCCACATGGCCAGCTGGGAGATGCTGAATCCTCAGAGACAGATGGAATCATCTGACTGTCTACTGGTCAGAATACATATATTTATGACCCTATTGTTATAAGAAGAGGTGATAACCCTTCATTTAGCCCTGACTAGGTACCTAGTGTAAAAAAAACCCAGCAGATAACAGAGAGGGCTACATAAGAAACTAGCCAGACCCTTTATTGTAAATCTATGACTATTCAATCAAAAGTCTAAACATTAAGAAAATGACTGTAAAAACTGTTAAATCCCTTTGGATTGATAAGGAATTTAATAATTTTATGGTTGAGAGGGATGAGGCAAAAGGTATGGCAAATGAGTCTGGCAGAACAACCCGATTGGCAAACGTAATTGAATAAAAAGATGAAACTATACTATGAAACAAAGATGAGTGATAGTAAAACGCTTTGGAGCACCTTCAATTACATTTTTGGCAAAAAGGCAAACTCAGCTCCATCATTCATTGAATCAGATGGCTCATTCATCACAAAACCCACGGATATTGCCAGCGACTTTAATGATTTTTTCATTGGCAAGTTTAGCAAACTTTGGCGTAACATGCCAGCAACAAACGCTGACACCACACATCCAAGTATATCTGACCAAATTATGAAAGACAAGCATCGTCATTTTGAATTCCCGTATAGTGAGTGTGGAAGAGGTGAAAAAAGTATTGTTGTCTCTCAACAATGACAAGCCACTGGGGTCTGACAATTTGGATGGAAAATGACTGAGAATAATATCGGTCGATATTGGCACTCCTATTTGCCATATCTTAAATGTACATCTTAAATCATTCACAAACCCTAAACCTCAACTAAAACTCAACTTCTTGTAATGAATAATGTGGAAATTGAGCAAGTTGATGTGATTAAACTGCTTGGAGTAACCCTGAATTGTAAACTGTTATGGTCAAAACATATTGATACAACAGTAGATAAGATGGGGAGAAGCGCTGCTCTGCCTTTTTAACAGCACTTTCAACAAGGCAGGTCCTACAGGCTCTAGTTTTGTCGCACCTGGACTACTGTTCAGTCGTGTGGTCAGGTGCCACAAAAAGGGACTTGTGAAAATTACAATTGGCTCAGAACAGGGCAGCACGGCTGGCCCTTAAATGTACACGGGTAGCTAAAATTAATGATATGCATGTCAATCTCTTATGACTCAAAGTGGAGGAGAGATTGACTTCATCACTACTTGTTTTTGTAAGAAGTGTTGACATGCTGAATGCACCGTGCTGTCTGTTTAAACTACTAGCACACAGCTCGGAAGCCTGTGAATACGGGGTGGAAGGGAGCCTAGTGGTTAGAGCGTTGGACTAGTAACCAGAAGGTTGCAAGATCAAATCCCCCAAGCTGACAAGGTAAAAATCTGTCATTCTTGCCCTTGAACAAGGCAGTTAACCCACTGTTCCTAGGCTGTCATTTAAAATAAGAATTTGTTCTTAACTCACTTGCCTAGTTAAATAAAGGTAAAAAAATATACCCCACAAGACATGGGGTCTCTTCACAGCCCCCAAGTCAAGAACAGAGGAGGTGCACAGTACTACATAGAGCCAGGACTACATGGAACTCTACTACACATCAGGTAGTTGATGCGGACAGTAGAATCAGATAAAAATGCACCTTATGGAACAGCAGGGACTGTGAAGAGACACACATGCTAGCACACACACTCTACTCACATGTTCAGTGGTCCTTCTGTAGCTCAGTTGGTAGAGCATGGCGCTTGTAACGCCAGGGTAGTGGGTTCGATTCCCGGGACCACCCATATGTAGAATGTATGCACACATGACTGTAAGTCGCTTTGGATAAAAGCATCTGCTAAATGGCATATATTATTATTATTATTATATTATTATTATTCATTGTTGTATCATTGGTGGTATTATACATTTGATATCCCATGAATAGTAGCTGCTGCCTTGGCTAAGGGAGATCCCTAATAGATACATACACAAATATAAAACTGCAACGAAAAAGTACAAATAAATCTTCCCAGTCAGATGTTCATTTTTTCACACTGTAAACATTGTGTTTTTGTGCATACATTAATACTGCAGTAGCTTTGGAGTGAACACACGCACAACCAGACTGCAGATCTTTTAGCCAGCCCACACACACACAAAGATATACACTTACACACACACACACCCACGCACAGAAACACTAACTTGTCGTCACAGTGATTTGGACAGGTAGGATGTTTCACTGTTTGCCGGTTTGGCCTCATTGCACCGCCCTCCCAATTACACAGCAACGTATACCAAAACAAACAAGCATCCAGCCCAAACACACACAGCCACACCCGCACAAACACACACACACACACACACAGACTGCTTGGTGCCTGTGTTGCCCCAGGGGCCCTTGGCTAGCTTAAAGGCTGCCCTGATAGGGCTGCAGGGTCTCTCTAGTCACACTTAGTGGGAGGATGAGCTGCAACAACTGATCCATGCCTCAGCCCTCAGCCTCCCATATCCAAAACACTATTACAGACCTGTCTGAGTCCGGCTCAGATCCTATCCCTCACTTCATTAAAACACTGCTGTCTGCATTCCTCTGTCTGTGTTTCTGTCTGTTTCTGTCTGTGTGTCTGTTTCTGTCTGTCTGTTTCTGTATGTCTCTGCCAATATGTTTAGCTGCCTGCTTTCTGCCTTTCTGTCTGTCTATCCATCTCTCTGTCTATATGCGTGTGTTTGAAAGAGAGAAAGAGAGAGAGGGAAAGAGGAGCAGTACGGAAAAAAAGAGAGTAAGACAGAGAAAAAGAGAAAGTGCATGCAGACAGAGAGAAAGAGACAGGAGAAAGTGTGTGCAGACAGAGAGAAAGAGACAGGAGAAAGAAAGTGTGTGCAAGCAGAGAGAAAGAGACAGTAGAAAGTGTGTGCAGACAGAGAGAAAAAGAGACAGTAGAAAGAAAGTGTGTGCAAGCAGAGAGAAAGAGACAGTAGAAAGTGTGTGCAGACAGAGAGAAAAAGAGACACTAGAAAGTGTGTGCAGACAGAGAAAAAGAAACAGTAGAAAGTGCGTGCAGACAGAGAGAAAAAGAGACAGTAGAACGTGTGTGCAGAGAGAAAAAGAGACAGTAGAAAGTGAGTGCAGGCAGAGAAAAAAAGAGACAGTAGAAAGTGTGTGCAGGCAGAGAGAAAAAGAGACAGTAGAAAGAAAGTGTGTGCAGACAGAGAGAAAAAGAGATAGTAGAAAGTGTGTGCAAGCAGAGAGAAAAAGAGACAGTAGAAAGTGTGTGCAGACAGAGAGAAAAAGAGACAGTAGAAAGTGCGTGCAGACAGAGAGAAAGAGACAGTAGAAAGTGTGTGCAGACAGAGAGAAAAACAGACAGTAGAAAGTGTGTGCAGACAGAGAGAAAGAGACAGTAGAAAGTGTGTGCAGACAGAGAGAAAAAGAGACAGTAGAAAGTGCGTGCAGACAGAGAGAAAAAGAGACAGTAGAAAGTGTGTGCAGACAGAGAGAAAAAGAGACAGTAGAAAGTGCGTGCAGACAGAGAGAAAAAGAGACAGTAGAAAGTGTGTGCAGACAAAGAGAAAGAGACAGTAGAAAGTGCGTGTAGACAAAGCGAAAAAGAGGCAGTAGAAAGTGCGTGCAGACAGAGAGAAAAAGAGACACTAGAAAGTGTGTGCAGACAAAGAGAAAGAGACAGTAGAAAGTGCGTGTAGACAAAGCGAAAAAGAGGCAGTAGAAAGTGCGTGCAGACAGGGAGAAAAAGAGACACTAGAAAGTGTGTGCAGACAGAGAGAAAGAGACAGTAGAAAGTGCGTGCAGACAGAGAGAAAGAGACAGTAGAAAGTGCGTGCAGACAAAGAGAAAAAGAGACAGTAGAAAGTGCGTGCAGACAGAGAGAAAAAGAGACAGTAGAAAGTGCGTGCAGACAGAGCGAGAGACAGTAGAAAGTGTGTGCAGACAGAGAGAACAACAGACAGTAGAAAGTGTGTGCAGACAGAGAGAAAGAGACAGTAGAAAGTGTGTGCAGACAGAGAGAAAAAGAGACAGTAGAAAGTGTGTGCAAGCAGAGAGAAAGAGACAGTAGAAAGTGTGTGCAGACAGAGAGAAAAAGAGACAGTAGAAAGTGTGTGCAGACAGAGAGAAAAACAGACAGTAGAAAGTGTGTGCAGACAGAGAGAAAGAGACAGTAGAAAGTGTGTGCAGACAGAGAGAAAAAGAGACAGTAGAAAGTGCGTGCAGACAGAGAGAAAAAGAGACAGTAGAAAGTGTGTGCAGACAGAGAGAAAAAGAGACAGTAGAAAGTGTGTGCAGACAGAGAGAAAAAAAGACAGTAGAAAGTGAGTGCAGACAGAGAGAAAGAGACAGTAGAATGTGTGTGCAGACAAAGAGAAAAAGAGACAGTAGAAAGTGCGTGCAGACAGAGAGAAAAAGAGACAGTAGAAAGTGTGTGCAGACAGAGGAAAAAAGACACAGTAGAAAGTGCGTGTGGACAAAGAGAAAATGAGACAGTAGAAAGTGCGTGCAGACAGAGAAAAAGAGACAGTAGAAAGTGAGTGCAGAGAGAGAGAAAGAGACAGTAGAAAGTGCATGCAGACAGAGAGATAAAGAGACAGTAGAAAGTGCGTGCAGACAGAGAGAAAAAGTGACAGTAGAAAGTGTGTGCAGACAGAGGGAAAAAGAGACAGTAGAAAGTGTGTGCAAACAAAGAGAAAGAGACAGTAGAAAGTGTGTGTAGACAAAGCAAAAAAGAGGCAGTAGAAAGTGTGTGCAGACAGGGAGAAAAAGAGACACTAGAAAGTGTGTGCAGACAGAGAGAAAGAGACAGTAGAAAGTGTGTGCAGACAGAGAGAAAGAGAAAGTAGAAAGTGCGTGCAGACAAAGAGAAAAAGAGACAGTAGAAAGTGCGTGCAGACAGAGAAAAAAGTGACAGTAGAAAGTGCGTGCAGACAGAGAGAAAAAGAGACAGTAGAAAGTGAGTGCAGACAGAGAGAAAAAGAGACAGTAGAAAGTGCGTGCAGACAGAGAAAAAAGAGACAGCAGAAAGTGAGTGCAGACAGAGAAAAATAGACAGTAGAAAGTGCGTGCAGACAGAGAGAAAGAGACAGTATAAAGTGCGTGCAGACAGAGAGAAAAAGAGACAGTAGAAAGTGCATGCAGACAGAGAAAAAAGAGACAGCAGAAAGTGAGTGCAGACAGAGAAAAAGAGACAGTAGAAAGTG
The DNA here is from genome assembly GCF_023373465.1 of Oncorhynchus keta. NCBI lineage: Eukaryota > Metazoa > Chordata > Actinopteri > Salmoniformes > Salmonidae > Oncorhynchus > Oncorhynchus keta. The sequence goes on along the minus strand of NC_068422.1, from coordinate 43,699,864 downwards.
CGTGCAGACAGAGGGAAAAAGAGACAGTAGAAAGTGTGTGCAGACAAAGAGAAAGAGACAGTAGAAAGTGCGTGCAGACAAAGAGAAAGGGACAGTAGAAAGTGTGTGCAGACAAAGAGAAAGAGACAGTAGAAAGTGTGTGCAGACAAAGAGAAAGAGACAGTAGAAAGTGCGTGCAGACAGAGGGAAAAGACACAGTAGAAAGTGTGTGCAGACAGAGGGAAAGAGACAGTAGAAAGTGCGTGCAGAAAGAGAGAAAAAGAGACAGTAGACAGTGTGTGCAGACAAAGAGAAAGAGACAGTAGAAAGTGCGTGCAGACAGAGGGAAAAGACACAGTAGGAAGTGTCTGCAGACAGAGAGAAATAGACAGTAGAAAGTGTGTGCAGACAAAGAGAAAGAGACAGTAGAAAGTGCGTGCAGACAGAGGGAAAAGACACAGTAGGAAGTGTCTGCAGACAAAGAGAAATAGACAGTAGAAAGTGTGTGCAGACAAAAAGAAAAAGAGACAGTAGAAAGTGCGTGCAGACAGAGAGAAAAAGTGACAGTAGAAAGTGCGTGCAGACAGAGAGAAAAAGAGACAGTAGAAAGTGCGTGCAGACAGAGAGAAAAAGAGACAGTAGAAAGTGCGTGCAGACAGAGGGAAAAGACACAGTAGGAAGTGTCTGCAGACAGAGAGAAAGAGACAGTAGAAAGTGCGTGCAGACAAAGAGAAAAAGAGACAGGAGAAAGTGCGTGCAGACAGAGAGAAAAAGTGACAGTGAGAGTGAGTGCAGACAGAGAGAAAAAGAGACAGTAGAAAGTGCGTGCAGACAGAGAGAAAAAGTGACACTAGAAAGTGTGTGCAGACAGAGAGGAAGAGACAGTAGAAAGTGCGTGCAGACAGAGAGAAAGAGACAGTAGAAAGTGCGTGCAGACAAAGAGAATAAGAGACAGTAGAAAGTGCGTGCAGACAGAGAGAAAAAGAAACAGCAGAAAGTGCGTGCAGACAGAGAGAAAAAGAGACAGTAGAACGTGTGTGCAGAGAGAAAAAGACAGTAGAAAGTGAGTGAAGGCAGAGAAAAAAGAGACAGTAGAAAGTGTGTGCAGGCAGAGAGAAAGAGACAGTAGAAAGTGCGTGCAGACAGAGGGAAAAGACACAGTAGAAAGTGTCTGCAGACAGAGAAAAAAGAGACAGTAGAAAGTGTGTGCAGGCAGAGAGAAAGAGACAGTAGAAAGTGCGTGCAGACAGAGGGAAAAGACACAGTAGAAAGTGTCTGCAGACAAAGAGAAATAGACAGTAGAAAGTGCGTGCAGACAGAGAGAAAGAGACAGTAGAAAGTGCGTGCAGACAAAGAGAAAAAGAGACAGTAGAAAGTGCGTGCAGACAGAGAGAAAAAGTGACAGTAGAAAGTGCGTGCAGACAGAGAGAAAAAGAGACAGTAGAAAGTGAATGCAGACAGAGAGAAAAAGAGACAGTAGAAAGTGCGTGCAGACAGAGAAAAAAGAGACAGTAGAAAGTGAGTGCAGACAGAGAAAAATAGACAGTAGAAAGTGCGTGCAGACAGAGAGAAAGAGACAGTAGAAAGTTCGTGCAGACAGAGAGAAAAAGAGACAGTAGAAAGTGTGTGCAGACAGAGAGAAAAAGAGACAGTAGAAAGTGTGTGCAGACAAAGAGAAAGAGACAGTAGAAAGTGCGTGTAGACAAAGCGAAAAAGAGGCAGTAGAAAGTGCGTGCAGACAGAGAGAAAAAGAGACACTAGAAAGTGTGTGCAGACAAAGAGAAAGAGACAGTAGAAAGTGCGTGTAGACAAAGCGAAAAAGAGGCAGTAGAAAGTGCGTGCAGACAGAGAGAAAGAGACAGTAGAAAGTGCGTGCAGACAGAGAGAAAGAGACAGTAGAAAGTGCGTGCAGACAAAGAGAAAAAGAGACAGTAGAAAGTGCGTGCAGACAGAGAGAAAAAGAGATAGTAGAAAGTGCGTGCAGACAGAGCGAGAGACAGTAGAAAGTGTGTGCAGACAGAGAGAAAGAGACAGTAGAAAGTGCGTGTAGACAAAGCGAAAAAGAGGCAGTAGAAAGTGCGTGCAGACAGGGAGAAAAAGAGACACTAGAAAGTGTGTGCAGACAGAGAGAAAGAGACAGTAGAAAGTGCGTGCAGACAGAGAGAAAGAGACAGTAGAAAGTGCGTGCAGACAAAGAGAAAAAGAGACAGTAGAAAGTGCGTGCAGACAGAGAGAAAAAGAGATAGTAGAAAGTGCGTGCAGACAGAGCGAGAGACAGTAGAAAGTGTGTGCAGACAGAGAGAACAACAGACAGTAGAAAGTGCGTGCAGACAGAGAGAAAGAGACAGTAGAAAGTGTGTGCAGACAGAGAGAAAAACAGACAGTAGAAAGTGTGTGCAGACAGAGAGAAAGAGACAGTAGAAAGTGTGTGCAGACAGAGAGAAAAAGAGACAGTAGAAAGTGCGTGCAGACAGAGAGATAAAGAGACAGTAGAAAGTGCGTGCAGACAGAGAGAAAAAGTGACAGTAGAAAGTGTGTGCAGACAGAGAGAAAAAGAGACAGTAGAAAGTGTGTGCAAACAAAGAGAAAGAGACAGTAGAAAGTGTGTGTAGACAAAGCAAAAAAGAGGCAGTAGAAAGTGTGTGCAGACAGGGAGAAAAAGAGACACTAGAAAGTGTGTGCAGACAGAGAGAAAGAGACAGTAGAAAGTGTGTGCAGACAGAGAGAAAAAGAGACAGTAGAACGTGTGTGCAGAGAGAAAAAGACAGTAGAAAGTGAGTGCAGGCAGAGAAAAAAGAGACAGTAGAAAGTGTGTGCAGGCAGAGAGAAAGAGACAGTAGAAAGTGCGTGCAGACAGAGGGAAAAGACACAGTAGAAAGTGTCTGCAGACAGAGAAAAAAGAGACAGTAGAAAGTGTGTGCAGGCAGAGAGAAAGAGACAGTAGAAAGTGCGTGCAGACAGAGGGAAAAGACACAGTAGAAAGTGTCTGCAGACAAAGAGAAATAGACAGAAAGTGCGTGCAGACAGAGAGAAAGAGACAGTAGAAAGTGCGTGCAGACAAAGAGAAAAAGAGACAGTAGAAAGTGCGTGCAGACAGAGAGAAAAAGTGACAGTAGAAAGTGCGTGCAGACAGAGAGAAAAAGAGACAGTAGAAAGTGAGTGCAGACAGAGAGAAAAGAGACAGTAGAAAGTGCAGACAGAGAAAAAAGAGACAGTAGAAAGTGAGTGCAGACAGAGAAAAATAGACAGTAGAAAGTGCGTGCAGACAGAGAGAAAGAGACAGTAGAAAGTTCGTGCAGACAGAGAGAAAAAGAGACAGTAGAAAGTGCATGCAGACAGAGAGAAAAAGTGACAGTAGAAAGTGTGTGCAGACAGAGAGAAAAAGAGACAGTAGAAAGTGTGTGCAGACAAAGAGAAAGAGACAGTAGAAAGTGCGTGTAGACAAAGCGAAAAAGAGGCAGTAGAAAGTGCGTGCAGACAGAGAGAAAAAGAGACACTAGAAAGTGTGTGCAGACAAAGAGAAAGAGACAGTAGAAAGTGCGTGTAGACAAAGCGAAAAAGAGGCAGTAGAAAGTGCGTGCAGACAGGGAGAAAAAGAGACACTAGAAAGTGTGTGCAGACAGAGAGAAAGAGACAGTAGAAAGTGCGTGCAGACAGAGAGAAAGAGACAGTAGAAAGTGCGTGCAGACAAAGAGAAAAAGAGACAGTAGAAAGTGCGTGCAGACAGAGAGAAAAAGAGACAGTAGAAAGTGTGTGCAGACAGAGAGAAAAAAAGACAGTAGAAAGTGAGTGCAGACAGAGAGAAAGAGACAGTAGAATGTGTGTGCAGACAAAGAGAAAAAGAGACAGTAGAAAGTGCGTGCAGACAGAGAGAAAGAGACAGTAGAAAGTGTGTGCAGACAGAGGAAAAAAGACACAGTAGAAAGTGTGTGTGGACAAAGAGAAAATGAGACAGTAGAAAGTGCGTGCAGACAGAGAAAAAGAGACAGTAGAAAGTGAGTGCAGAGAGAAAGAGACAGTAGAAAGTGCATGCAGACAGAGAGATAAAGAGACAGTAGAAAGTGCGTGCAGACAGAGAGAAAAAGTGACAGTAGAAAGTGTGTGCAGACAGAGAGAAAAAGAGACAGTAGAAAGTGTGTGCAAACAAAGAGAAAGAGACAGTAGAAGTGTGTGTAGACAAAGCAAAAAAGAGGCAGTAGAATGTGTGTGCAGACAGGGAGAAAAAGAGACACTAGAAAGTGTGTGCAGACAGAGAGAAAGAGACAGTAGAAAGTGTGTGCAGACAGAGAGAAAGAGAAAGTAGAAAGTGCGTGCAGACAAAGAGAAAAAGAGACAGTAGAAAGTGCGTGCAGACAGAGAAAAAAGTGACAGTAAAAAGTGCGTGCAGACAGAGAGAAAAAGAGACAGTAGAAAGTGCGTGCAGACAGAGAAAAAAGAGACAGCAGAAAGTGAGTGCAGACAGAGAAAAATAGACAGTAGAAAGTGCATGCAGACAGAGAGAAAGAGACAGTATAAAGTGCGTGCAGACAGAGAGAAAAAGAGACAGTAGAAAGTGCATGCAGACAGAGAAAAAAGAGACAGCAGAAAGTGAGTGCAGACAGAGAAAAAGAGACAGTAGAAAGTGCGTGCAGACAGAGGGAAAAAGAGACAGTAGAAAGTGTGTGCAGACAAAGAGAAAGAGACAGTAGAAAGTGCGTGCAGACAAAGAGAAAGGGACAGTAGAAAGTGTGTGCAGACAAAGAGAAAGAAACAGTAGAAAGTGTGTGCAGACAAAGAGAAAGAGACAGTAGAAAGTGCGTGCAGACAGAGGGAAAAGACACAGTAGAAAGTGTGTGCAGACAGAGGGAAAGAGACAGTAGAAAGTGCGTGCAGACAGAGGGAAAAGACACAGTAGAAAGTGTGTGCAGACAGAGAGAAAAAGAGACAGTAGAAATTGTGTGCAGACAGAGAGAAAGAGACAGTAGAAATTGCGTGCAGACAGAGGAAAAAGAGACAGTAGAAAGTGCGTGCAGAAAGAGAGAAAAAGAGACAGTAGAAAGTGCGTGCAGACAGAGGGAAAAGACACAGTAGGAAGTGTCTGCAGACAGAGAGAAATAGACAGTAGAAAGTGTGTGCAGACAAAGAGAAAGAGACAGTAGAAAGTGCGTGCAGACAGAGGGAAAAGACACAGTAGGAAGTGTCTGCAGACAAAGAGAAATAGACAGTAGAAAGTGTGTGCAGACAAAGAGAAAAAGAGACAGTAGAAAGTGCGTGCAGACAGAGAGAAAAAGTGACAGTAGAAAGTGCGTGCAGACAGAGAGAAAAAGAGACAGTAGAAAGTGCGTGCAGACAGAGAGAAAAAGAGACAGTAGAAAGTGCGTGCAGACAGAGAGAAAAAGTGACAGTAGAAAGTGCGTGCAGACAGAGAGAAAAAGAGACAGTAGAAAGTGCGTGCAGACAGAGGGAAAAGACACAGTAGGAAGTGTCTGCAGACAGAGAGAAAGAGACAGTAGAAAGTGCGTGCAGACAAAGAGAAAAAGAGACAGTAGAAAGTGCGTGCAGACAGAGAGAAAAAGTGACAGTGAGAGTGAGTGCAGACAGAGAGAAAAAGAGACAGTAGAAAGTGCATGCAGACAGAGAGAAAAAGTGACACTAGAAAGTGTGTGCAGACAGAGAGAAAGAGACAGTAGAAAGTGCGTGCAGACAGAGAGAAAGAGACAGTAGAAAGTGCGTGCAGACAAAGAGAATAAGAGACAGTAGAAAGTGCGTGCAGACAGAGAGAAAAAGAAACAGCAGAAAGTGCGTGCAGACAGAGAGAAAAAGAGACAGTAGAACGTGTGTGCAGAGAGAAAAAGACAGTAGAAAGTGAGTGCAGGCAGAGAAAAAAGAGACAGTAGAAAGTGTGTGCAGGCAGAGAGAAAGAGACAGTAGAAAGTGCGTGCAGACAGAGGGAAAAGACACAGTAGAAAGTGTCTGCAGACAGAGAAAAAAGAGACAGTAGAAAGTGTGTGCAGGCAGAGAGAAAGAGACAGTAGAAAAAGCGTGCAGACAGAGGAAAAGACACAGTAGAAAGTGTCTGCAGACAAAGAGAAATAGACAGTAGAAGAGTGCGTGCAGACAGAGAAAGAGACAGTAGAAAGTGCGTGCAGACAAAGAGAAAAAAGAGACAGTAGAAAGTGCGTGCAGACAGAGAGAAAAAGTGACAGTAGAAAGTGCGTGCAGACAGAGAAAAAGAGACAGTAGAAAGTGAGTGCAGACAGAGAGAAAAAGAGACAGTAGAAAGTGCGTGCAGACAGAGAAAAAAGAGACAGTAGAAAGTGAGTGCAGACAGAGAAAAATAGACAGTAGAAAGTGCGTGCAGACAGAGAGAAAGAGACAGTAGAAAGTTCGTGCAGACAGAGAGAAAAAGAGACAGTAGAAAGTGCATGCAGACAGAGAGAAAAAGTGACAGTAGAAAGTGTGTGCAGACAGAGAGAAAAAGAGACAGTAGAAAGTGTGTGCAGACAAAGAGAAAGAGACAGTAGAAAGTGCGTGTAGACAAAGCGAAAAAGAGGCAGTAGAAAGTGCGTGCAGACAGGGAGAAAAAGAGACAGCAGAAAGTGCATGCAGACAGAGAGAAAAAGTGACACTAGAAAGTGTGTGCAGACAGAGAGAAAGAGACAGTAGAAAGTGCGTGCAGACAGAGAGAAAGAGACAGTAGAAATTGCGTGCAGACAGAGGAAAAAGAGACAGTAGAAAGTGCGTGCAGAAAGAGAGAAAAAGAGACAGTAGACAGTGTGTGCAGACAAAGAGAAAGAGACAGTAGAAAGTGCGTGCAGACAGAGGGAAAAGACACAGTAGGAAGTGTCTGCAGACAAAGAGAAATAGACAGTAGAAAGTGCGTGCAGACAGAGGGAAAGAGACAGTAGAAAGTGCGTGCAGACAAAGAGAAAAAGAGACAGTAGAAAGTGCGTGCAGACAGAGAGAAAAAGTGACAGTAGAAAGTGCGTGCAGACAGAGAGAAAAAGAGACAGTAGAAAGTGCGTGCAGACAGAGAGAAAAAGAGACAGTAGAAAGTGCGTGCAGACAGAGAGAAAAAGTGACAGTAGAAAGTGCGTGCAGACAGAGAGAAAAAGAGACAGAGAAAGTGCGTGCAGACAGAGGGAAAAGACACAGTAGGAAGTGTCTGCAGACAGAGAGAAAAAGTGACAGTGAGAGTGAGTGCAGACAGAGAGAAAAAGAGACAGTAGAAAGTGCGTGCAGACAGAGAGAAAAAGTGACACTAGAAAGTGTGTGCAGACAGAGAGAAAGAGACAGTAGAAAGTGCGTGCAGACAGAGAGAAAGAGACAGTAGAAAGTTCGTGCAGACAAAGAGAATAAGAGACAGTAGAAAGTGCGTGCAGACAGAGAGAAAAAGAAACAGTAGAAAGTGCGTGCAGACAGAGAGAAAAAGAGACAGTAGAACGTGTGTGCAGAGAGAAAAAGACAGTAGAAAGTGAGTGCAGGCAGAGAAAAAAGAGACAGTAGAAAGTGTGTGCAGGCAGAGAGAGACAGTAGAAAGTGCGTGCAGACAGAGGGAAAAGACACAGTAGAAAGTGACTGCAGACAAAGAGAAATAGACAGTAGAAAGTGCGTGCAGACAGAGAGAAAGAGACAGTAGAAAGTGCGCGCAGACAAAGAGAAAAAGAGACAGTAGAAAGTGCGTGCAGACAGAGAGAAAAAGTGACAATAGAAAGTGTGTGCAGACAGAGAGAAAAAGAGACAGTAGAAAGTGAGTGCAGACAGAGAGAAAAAGAGACAGTAGAAAGTGCGTGCAGACAGAGAAAAAAGAGACAGTAGAAAGTGAGTGCAGACAGAGAAAAATAGACAGTAGAAAGTGCGTGCAGACAGAGAGAAAGAGACAGTAGAAAGTGCGTGCAGACAGACAGAAAAAGAGACAGTAGAAAGTGCATGCGGACAGAGAGAAAAAGTGACAGTAGAAAGTGTGTGCAGACAGAGAAAAAAGACAGTAGAAAGTGTGTGCAGACAAAGAGAAAGAGACAGTAGAAAGTGCGTGTAGACAAAGCGAAAAAGAGGCAGTAGAAAGTGCGTGCAGACAGGGAGAAAAAGAGACAGCAGAAAGTGCATGCAGACAGAGAGAAAAAGTGACACTAGAAAGTGTGTGCAGACAGAGAGAAAGAGACAGTAGAAAGTGCGTGCAGACAGAGAGAAAGAGACAGTAGAAAGTCCGTGCAGACAAAGAGAAAAAGAGACAGTAGAAATTGTGTGCAGACAGAGAGAAAGAGACAGTAGAAATTGCGTGCAGACAGAGGAAAAAGAGACAGTAGAAAGTGCGTGCAGAAAGAGAGAAAAAGAGACAGTAGAAAGTGCGTGCAGACAGAGGGAAAAGACACAGTAGGAAGTGTCTGCAGACAGAGAGAAATAGACAGTAGAAAGTGTGTGCAGACAAAGAGAAAGAGACAGTAGAAAGTGCGTGCAGACAGAGGGAAAAGACACAGTAGGAAGTGTCTGCAGACAAAGAGAAATAGACAGTAGAAAGTGTGTGCAGACAAAGAGAAAAAGAGACAGTAGAAAGTGCGTGCAGACAGAGAGAAAAAGAGACAGTAGAAAGTGCGTGCAGACAGAGAGAAAAAGAGACAGTAGAAAGTGCGTGCAGACAGAGAGAAAAAGAGACAGTAGAAAGTGCGTGCAGACAGAGAGAAAAGTGACAGTAGAAAGTGCGTGCAGACAGAGAGAAAAAGAGACAGTAGAAAGTGCGTGCAGACAGAGGGAAAAGACACAGTAGGAAGTGTCTGCAGACAGAGAGAAAAGAGACAGTAGAAAGTGCGTGCAGACAAAGAGAAAAAGAGACAGTAGAAAGTGCGTGCAGACAGAGAGAAAAAGTGACAGTGAGAGTGAGTGCAGACAGAGAGAAAAAGAGACAGTAGAAAGTGCATGCAGACAGAGAGAAAAAGTGACACTAGAAAGTGTGTGCAGACAGAGAAAAGAGACAGTAGAAAGTGCGTGCAGACAGAGAGAAAGAGACAGTAGAAAGTGCGTGCAGACAAAGAGAATAAGAGACAGTAGAAAGTGCGTGCAGACAGAGAAAAAGAAACAGCAGAAAGTGCGTGCAGACAGAGAGAAAAAGAGACAGTAGAACGTGTGTGCAGAGAGAAAAAAGACAGTAGAAAGTGAGTGCAGGCAGAGAAAAAAGAGACAGTAGAAAGTGTGTGCAGGCAGAGAGAAAGAGACAGTAGAAAGTGCGTGCAGACAGAGGGAAAAGACACAGTAGAAAGTGTCTGCAGACAGAGAAAAAGAGACAGTAGAAAGTGTGCAGGCAGAGAGAAAAGAGACAGTAGAAAGTGCGTGCAGACAGAGGAAAAGACACAGTAGAAAGTGTCTGCAGACAAAGAGAAATAGACAGTAGAAAGTGCGTGCAGACAGAGAGAAAGAGACAGTAGAAAGTGCGTGCAGACAAAGAGAAAAAGAGACAGTAGAAAGTGCGTGCAGACAGAGAGAAAAAGTGACAGTAGAAAGTGCGTGCAGACAGAGAGAAAAAGAGACAGTAGAAAGTGAGTGCAGACAGAGAGAAAAAGAGACAGTAGAAAGTGCGTGCAGACAGAGAAAAAAGAGACAGTAGAAAGTGAGTGCAGACAGAGAAAAATAGACAGTAGAAAGTGCGTGCAGACAGAGAGAAAGAGACAGTAGAAAGTTCGTGCAGACAGAGAGAAAAAGAGACAGTAGAAAGTGCATGCAGACAGAGAGAAAAAGTGACAGTAGAAAGTGTGTGCAGACAGAGAGAAAAGAGACAGTAGAAAGTGTGTGCAGACAAAGAGAAAGAGACAGTAGAAAGTGCGTGTAGACAAAGCGAAAAAGAGGCAGTAGAAAGTGCGTGCAGACAGGGAGAAAAAGAGACAGCAGAAAGTGCATGCAGACAGAGAGAAAAGAGACAGTAGAAAGTGCGTGCAGACAGAGGGAAAAGACACAGTAGGAAGTGTCTGCAGACAAAGAGAAATAGACAGTAGAAAGTGCGTGCAGACAGAGGAAAGAGACAGTAGAAAGTGCGTGCAGACAAAGAGAAAAAAAGAGACAGTAGAAAGTGCGTGCAGACAGAGAGAAAAAGTGACAGTAGAAAGTGCGTGCAGACAGAGAGAAAGAGACAGTAGAAAGTGCGTGCAGACAGAGAAAAAAGAGACAGTAGAAAGTGCGTGCAGACAAAGAGAATAAGAGACAGTAGAAAGTGCGTGCAGACAGAGAGAAAAAGAGACAGAGAAAGTGCGTGCAGACAGAGGGAAAAGACACAGTAGGAAGTGTCTGCAGACAGAGAGAAAAAGTGACAGTGAGAGTGAGTGCAGACAGAGAGAAAAAGAGACAGTAGAAAGTGCGTGCAGACAGAGAGAAAAAGTGACACTAGAAAGTGTGTGCAGACAGAGAGAAAGAGACAGTAGAAAGTGCGTGCAGACAGAGAGAAAGAGACAGTAGAAAGTTCGTGCAGACAAAGAGAATAAGAGACAGTAGAAAGTGCGTGCAGACAGAGAGAAAAAGAAACAGTAGAAAGTGCGTGCAGACAGAGAGAAAAAGAGACAGTAGAACGTGTGTGCAGAGAGAAAAAGACAGTAGAAAGTGAGTGCAGGCAGAGAAAAAAGAGACAGTAGAAAGTGTGTGCAGGCAGAGAGAGACAGTAGAAAGTGCGTGCAGACAGAGGGAAAAGACACAGTAGAAAGTGACTGCAGACAAAGAGAAATAGACAGTAGAAAGTGCGTGCAGACAGAGAGAAAGAGACAGTAGAAAGTGCGCGCAGACAAAGAGAAAAAGAGACAGTAGAAAGTGCGTGCAGACAGAGAGAAAAAGTGACAATAGAAAGTGCGTGCAGACAGAGAGAAAAAGAGACAGTAGAAAGTGAGTGCAGACAGAGAGAAAAAGAGACAGTAGAAAGTGCGTGCAGACAGAGAAAAAAGAGACAGTAGAAAGTGAGTGCAGACAGAGAAAAATAGACAGTAGAAAGTGCGTGCAGACAGAGAGAAAGAGACAGTAGAAAGTGCGTGCAGACAGACAGAAAAAGAGACAGTAGAAAGTGCATGCAGACAGAGAGAAAAAGTGACAGTAGAAAGTGTGTGCAGACAGAGAGAAAAAGAGACAGTAGAAAGTGTGTGCAGACAAAGAGAAAGAGACAGTAGAAAGTGCGTGTAGACAAAGCGAAAAAGAGGCAGTAGAAAGTGCGTGCAGACAGGGAGAAAAAGAAACAGCAGAAAGTGCATGCAGACAGAGAGAAAAAGTGACACTAGAAAGTGTGTGCAGACAGAGAGAAAGAGACAGTAGAAAGTGCGTGCAGACAGAGAGAAAGAGACAGTAGAAAGTCCGTGCAGACAAAGAGAAAAAGAGACAGTAGAAAGTGCGTGCAGACAGAGAGAAAAAGAAACAGTAGAAAGTGCGTGCAGACAGAGAGAAAAAGAGACAGTAGAAAGTGAGTGCAGACAGAGAGAAAAAGAGACAGTAGAAAGTGCGTGCAGACAGAGAAAAAGAGACAGTAGAAAGTGAGTGCAGACATAGAAAAATAGACAGTAGAAAGTGAGTGCAGACAGAGAAAAATAGACAGTAGAAAGTGCGTGCAGACAGAGAGAAAGAGACAGTAGAAAGTGCGTGCAGACAGAGAGAAAAAGAGACAGTAGAAAGTGCATGCAGACAGAGAGAAAAAGTGACAGTAGAAAGTGTGTGCAGACAGAGAGAAAAAGAGACAGTAGAAAGTGCGTGCAGACAGAGAGAAAAAGAGACAGTAGAACGTGTGTGCAGAGAGAAAAAGACAGTAGAAAGTGAGTGCAGGCAGAGAAAAAAGAGACAGTAGAAAGTGTGTGCAGGCAGAGAGAAAGAGACAGTAGAAAGTGCGTGCAGACAGAGGGAAAAGACACAGTAGAAAGTGACTGCAGACAAAGAGAAATAGACAGTAGAAAGTGCGTGCAGACAGAGAGAAAGAGACAGTAGAAAGTGCGTGCAGACAAAGAGAAAAAGAGACAGTAGAAAGTGCGTGCAGACAGAGAGAAAAAGTGACAATAGAAAGTGCGTGCAGACAGAGAGAAAAAGAGACAGTAGAAAGTGAGTGCAGACAGAGAAAAAGAGACAGTAGAAAGTGCGTGCAGACAGAGAAAAAGAGACAGTAGAAAGTGAGTGCAGACAGAGAAAAAAAATAGACAGTAGAAAGTGCGTGCAGACAGAGAGAAAGAGACAGTAGAAAGTGCGTGCAGACAGAGAGAAAAAGAGACAGTAGAAAGTGCATGCAGACAGAGAGAAAAAGTGACAGTAGAAAGTGTGTGCAGACAGAGAGAAAAAGAGACAGTAGAAAGTGTGTGCAGACAAAGAGAAAGAGACAGTAGAAAGTGCGTGTAGACAAAGCGAAAAAGAGGCAGTAGAAAGTGCGTGCAGACAGGGAGAAAAAGAGACAGCAGAAATTGCATGCAGACAGAGAGAAAAAGTGACACTAGAAAGTGTGTGCAGACAGAGAGAAAGAGACAGTAGAAAGTGCGTGCAGAGAGAGAGAAAGAGACAGTAGAAAGTCCGTGCAGACAGAGAAAAAGAGACAGTAGAAAGTGCGTGCAGACAGAGAGAAAAAGAAACAGTAGAAAGTGCGTGCAGACAGAGAGAAAAAGAGACAGTAGAAAGTGAGTGCAGACAGAGAGAAAAAGAGACAGTAGAAAGTGCGTGCAGACAGAGAAAAAGAGACAGTAGAAAGTGAGTGCAGACAGAGAAAAATTGACAGTAGAAAGTGAGTGCAGACAGAGAAAGAGACAGTAGAAAGTGCGTGCAGACAGAGAGAAAAAGAGACAATAGAAAGTGCATGCAGACAGAGAGAAAAAGTGACAGTAGAAAGTGTGTGCAGACAGAGAGAAAAAGAGACAGTAGAAAGTGTGCAGACAAAGAGAAAGAGACAGTAGAAAGTGCGTGTAGACAAAGCGAAAAAGAGGCAGTAGAAAGTGCGTGCAGACAGGGAGAAAAGAGACAGCAGAAAGTGCATGCAGACAGAGAAAAAGTGACACTAGAAAGTGTGTGCAGACAGAGAGAAAGAGACAGTAGAAAGTGCGTGCAGACAGAGAAAAGAGACAGTAGAAAGTGCGTGCAGACAAAGAGAAAAAAGACAGTAGAAAGTGCGTGCAGACAGAGAGAAAAAGAAACAGTAGAAAGTGCGTGCAGGCAGAGAAAAAGAGACAGTAGAAAGTGAGTGCAGACAGAGAGAAAAGAGACAGTAGACAGTGCGTGCAGACAGAGAAAAAGAGACAGTAGAAAGTGAGTGCAGACAGAGAAAAATTGACAGTAGAAAGTGAGTGCAGACAGAGAGAAAGAGACAGTAGAAAGTGCGTGCAGACAGAGAGAAAAAGAGACAATAGAAAGTGCATGCAGACAGAGAGAAAAGTGACAGTAGAAAGTGTGTGCAGACAGAGAGAAAAAAGAGACAGTAGAAAGTGTGTGCAGACAAAGAGAAAGAGACAGTAGAAAGTGCGTGTAGACAAAGCGAAAAAGAGGCAGTAGAAAGTGCGTGCAGACAGGGAGAAAAAGAGACAGCAGAAAGTGCATGCAGACAGAGAGAAAAAGTGACACTAGAAAGTGTGTGCAGACAGAGAGAAAGAGACAGTAGAAAGTGCGTGCAGACAGAGAGAAAGAGACAGTAGAAAGTGCGTGCAGACAAAGAGAAAAAAAGACAGTAGAAAGTGCGTGCAGACAGAGAGAAAAAGAAACAGTAGAAAGTGCGTGCAGGCAGAGAGAAAAAGAGACAGTAGAAAGTGAGTGCAGGCAGAGAAAAAAAGAGACAGTAGAAAGTGTGTGCAGGCAGAGAGAAAAAGAGACAGTAGAAAGAAAGTGTGTGCAAGCAGAGAGAAAAAGAGACAGTAGAAAGTGCGTGCAGACAGAGAGAAAGAGACAGTAGAAAGTCCGTGCAGACAGAGAAAAAGAGACAGTAGAAAGTGCGTGCAGACAGAGAGAAAAAGAAACAGTAGAAAGTGCGTGCAGACAGAGAGAAAAAGAGACAGTAGAAAGTGAGTGCAGACAGAGAGAAAAAGAGACAGTAGAAAGTGCGTGCAGACAGAGAAAAAGAGACAGTAGAAAGTGAGTGCAGACAGAGAAAAATTGACAGTAGAAAGTGAGTGCAGACAGAGAGAAAGAGACAGTAGAAAGTGCGTGCAGACAGAGAGAAAAAGAGACAATAGAAAGTGCATGCAGACAGAGAGAAAAAGTGACAGTAGAAAGTGTGTGCAGACAGAGAGAAAAAGAGACAGTAGAAAGTGTGTGCAGACAAAGAGAAAGAGACAGTAGAAAGTGCGTGTAGACAAAGCGAAAAAGAGGCAGTAGAAAGTGCGTGCAGACAGGGAGAAAAAGAGACAGCAGAAAGTGCATGCAGACAGAGAGAAAAAGTGACACTAGAAAGTGTGTGCAGACAGAGAGAAAGAGACAGTAGAAAGTGCGTGCAGACAGAGAGAAAGAGACAGTAGAAAGTGCGTGTAGACAAAGAGAAAAAAAGACAGTAGAAAGTGCGTGCAGACAGAGAGAAAAAGAAACAGTAGAAAGTGCGTGCAGGCAGAGAGAAAAAGAGACAGTAGAAAGTGAGTGCAGACAGAGAGAAAAAGAGACAGTAGACAGTGCGTGCAGACAGAGAAAAAGAGACAGTAGAAAGTGAGTGCAGACAGAGAAAAATTGACAGTAGAAAGTGAGTGCAGACAGAGAGAAAGAGACAGTAGAAAGTGCGTGCAGACAGAGAGAAAAAGAGACAATAGAAAGTGCATGCAGACAGAGAGAAAAAGTGACAGTAGAAAGTGTGTGCAGACAAAGAGAAAGAGACAGTAGAAAGTGCGTGTAGACAAAGCGAAAAAGAGGCAGTAGAAAGTGCGTGCAGACAGGGAGAAAAAGAGACAGCAGAAAGTGCATGCAGACAGAGAGAAAAAGTGACACTAGAAAGTGTGTGCAGACAGAGAGAAAGAGACAGTAGAAAGTGCGTGCAGACAGAGAGAAAGAGACAGTAGAAAGTGCGTGCAGACAAAGAGAAAAAAAGACAGTAGAAAGTGCGTGCAGACAGAGAGAAAAAGAAACAGTAGAAAGTGCGTGCAGGCAGAGAGAAAAAGAGACAGTAGAAAGTGAGTGCAGGCAGAGAAAAAAAGAGACAGTAGAAAGTGTGTGCAGGCAGAGAGAAAAAGAGACAGTAGAAAGAAAGTGTGTGCAAGCAGAGAGAAAAAGAGACAGTAGAAAGTGTGTGCAGACAGAGAGAAAAAGAGACAGTAGAAAGTGCGTGCAGACAGAGAGAAAGAGACAGTAGAAAGTGTGTGCAGACAGAGAGAAAAACAGACAGTAGAAAGTGTGTGCAGACAGAGAGAAAGAGACAGTAGAAAGTGTGTGCAGACAGAGAGAAAAAGAGACAGTAGAAAGTGTGTGCAAGCAGAGAGAAAAAGAGACAGTACAAAGTGTGTGCAGACAGAGAGAAAAAGAGACAGTAGAAAGTGCGTGCAGACAGAGCGAAAGAGACAGTAGAAAGTGTGTGCAGACAGAGAGAAAAACAGACAGTAGAAAGTGTGTGCAGACAGAGAGAAAGAGACAGTAGAAAGTGCGTGCAGACAGAGAGAAAAAGAGACAGTAGAAAGTGCGTGCAGACAGAGAGAAAGAGACAGTAGAAAGTGCGTGCAGACAGAGGGAAAAGACACAGTAGGAAGTGTCTGCAGACAGAGAGAAAGAGACAGTAGAAAGTGCGTGCAGACAAAGAGAAAAAGAGACAGTAGAAAGTGCGTGCAGACAGAGAGAAAAAGTGACAGTGAAAGTGAGGGCAGACAGAGTGAAAAAGAGACAGTAGAAAGTGCGTGCAGACAGAGAGAAAAAGTGACACTAGAAAGTGTGTGCAGACAGAGAGAAAGAGACAGTAGAAAGTGCGTGCAGACAGAGAGAAAGAGACAGTAGAAAGTGCGTGCAGACAAAGAGAATAAGAGACAGTAGAAAGTGTGTGCAGACAGAGAGAAAAGAAACAGTAGAAAGTGCGTGCAGACAGAGGGAAAAGACACAGTAGAAAGTGTCTGCAGACAAAGAGAAATAGACAGTAGAAAGTGCAGACAGAGAGAAAGAGAAAGTAGAAAGTGCGTGCAGACAGAGAGAAAAAGAGACAGTAGAAAGTGCATGCAGACAGAGAGAAAAAGTGACAGTAGAAAGTGTGTGCAGACAGAGAGAAAAAGAGACAGTAGAAAGTGTGTGCAGACAAAGAGAAAGAGACAGTAGAAAGTGCGTGTAGACAAAGCGAAAAAGAGGCAGTAGAAAGTGCGTGCAGACAGGAGAAAAAGAGACAGCAGAAAGTGCATGCAGACAGAGAGAAAAAGTGACACTAGAAAGTGTGTGCAGACAGAGAGAAAGAGACAGTAGAAAGTGCGTGCAGACATAGAGAAAGAGACAGTAGAAAATGCGTGCAGACAAAGAGAAAAAAAGACAGTAGAAGAGTGCGTGCAGACAGAGAGAAAAGAAACAGTAGAAAGTGCGTGCAGGCAGAGAGAAAAAGAGACAGTAGAAAGTGAGTGCAGGCAGAGAAAAAAAAGAGACAGTAGAAAGTGTGTGCAGGCAGAGAGAAAAAGAGACAGTAGAAAGAAAGTGTGTGCAGACAGAGAGAAAAAGAGACAGTAGAAAGTGTGTGCAAGCAGAGAGAAAAAGAGACAGTAGAAAGTGTGTGCAGACAGAGAGAAAAAGAGACAGTAGAAAGTGCGTGCAGACAGAGAAAAAAGAGACCGTAGAAAGTGAGTGCAGACAGAGAAAAATAGACAGTAGAAAGTGCGTGCAGACAGAGAGAAAGAGACAGTAGAAAGTGCATGCAGACAGAGAGAAAAAGAGACAGTAGAAAGTGCATGCAGACAGAGAGAAAAAGTGACAGTAGAAAGTGTGTGCAGACAGAGAGAAAAAGAGACAGTAGAAAGTGTGTGCAGACAAAGAGAAAGAGACAGTAGAAAGTGCGTGCAGACAGGGAGAAAAAGAGACAGCAGAAAGTGCATGCAGACAGAGAGAAAAAGTGACACTAGAAAGTGTGTGCAGACAGAGAGAAAGAGACAGTAGAAAGTGCGTGCAGACAGAGAGAAAGAGACAGTAGAAAGTGCGTGCAGACAAAGAGAAAAAAAGACAGTAGAAAGTGTGTGCAGACAGAGAGAAAAAGAAACAGTAGAAAGTGCGTGCAGGCAGAGAGAAAAAGAGACAGTAGAAAGTGATTGCAGGCAGAGAGAAAAAGAGACAGTAGAAAGTGAGTGCAGGCAGAGAGAAAAAGAGACAGTAGAAAGAAAGTGTGTGCAGACAGAGAGAAAAAGAGACAGTAGAAAGTGTGTGCAAGCAGAGAGAAAAAGAGACAGTAGAAAGTGTGTGCAGACAGAGAGAAAAAGAGACAGTAGAAAGTGCGTGCAGACAGAGCGAAAGAGACAGTAGAAAGTGTGTGCAGACAGAGAGAAAAACAGACAGTAGAAAGTGCGTGCAGACAGAGAGAAAGAGACAGTAGAAAGTGCGTGCAGACAGAGGGAAAAGACACAGTAGGAAGTGTCTGCAGACAGAGAGAAAGAGACAGTAGAAAGTGCGTGCAGACAAAGAGAAAAAGAGACAGTAGAAAGTGCGTGCAGACAGAGAGAAAAAGTGACAGTGAAAGTGAGGGCAGACAGAGTGAAAAAGAGACAGTAGAAAGTGCGTGCAGACAGAGAGAAAAAGTGACACTAGAAAGTGTGTGCAGACAGAGAGAAAGAGACAGTAGAAAGTGCGTGCAGACAGAGAGAAAGAGACAGTAGAAAGTGCGTGCAGACAAAGAGAATAAGAGACAGTAGAAAGTGTGTGCAGACAGAGAGAAAAAGAAACAGTAGAAAGTGCGTGCAGACAGAGGGAAAAGACACAGTAGAAAGTGTCTGCAGACAAAGAGAAATAGACAGTAGAAAGTGCGTGCAGACAGAGAGAAAGAGAAAGTAGAAAGTGCGTGCAGACAGAGAGAAAAAGAGACAGTAGAAAGTGCATGCAGACAGAGAGAAAAAGTGACAGTAGAAAGTGTGTGCAGACAGAGAGAAAAAGAGACAGTAGAAAGTGTGTGCAGACAAAGAGAAAGAGACAGTAGAAAGTGCGTGTAGACAAAGCGAAAAAGAGGCAGTAGAAAGTGCGTGCAGACAGGGAGAAAAAGAGACAGCAGAAAGTGCATGCAGACAGAGAGAAAAAGTGACACTAGAAAGTGTGTGCAGACAGAGAGAAAGAGACAGTAGAAAGTGCGTGCAGACATAGAGAAAGAGACAGTAGAAAATGCGTGCAGACAAAGAGAAAAAAAGACAGTAGAAAGTGCGTGCAGACAGAGAGAAAAAGAAACAGTAGAAAGTGCGTGCAGGCAGAGAGAAAAAGAGACAGTAGAAAGTGAGTGCAGGCAGAGAAAAAAAGAGACAGTAGAAAGTGTGTGCAGGCAGAGAGAAAAAGAGACAGTAGAAAGAAAGTGTGTGCAGACAGAGAGAAAAAGAGACAGTAGAAAGTGTGTGCAAGCAGAGAGAAAAAGAGACAGTAGAAAGTGTGTGCAGACAGAGAGAAAAAGAGACAGTAGAAAGTGCGTGCAGACAGAGAAAAAAGAGACAGTAGAAAGTGAGTGCAGACAGAGAAAAATAGACAGTAGAAAGTGCGTGCAGACAGAGAGAAAGAGACAGTAGAAAGTGCATGCAGACAGAGAGAAAAAGAGACAGTAGAAAGTGCATGCAGACAGAGAGAAAAAGTGACAGTAGAAAGTGTGTGCAGACAGAGAGAAAAAGAGACAGTAGAAAGTGTGTGCAGACAAAGAGAAAGAGACAGTAGAAAGTGCGTGCAGACAGGGAGAAAAAGAGACAGCAGAAAGTGCATGCAGACAGAGAGAAAAAGTGACACTAGAAAGTGTGTGCAGACAGAGAGAAAGAGACAGTAGAAAGTGCGTGCAGACAGAGAGAAAGAGACAGTAGAAAGTGCGTGCAGACAAAGAGAAAAAAAGACAGTAGAAAGTGTGTGCAGACAGAGAGAAAAAGAAACAGTAGAAAGTGCGTGCAGGCAGAGAGAAAAAGAGACAGTAGAAAGTGATTGCAGGCAGAGAGAAAAAGAGACAGTAGAAAGTGAGTGCAGGCAGAGAGAAAAAGAGACAGTAGAAAGAAAGTGTGTGCAGACAGAGAGAAAAAGAGACAGTAGAAAGTGTGTGCAAGCAGAGAGAAAAAGAGACAGTAGAAAGTGTGTGCAGACAGAGAGAAAAAGAGACAGTAGAAAGTGCGTGCAGACAGAGCGAAAGAGACAGTAGAAAGTGTGTGCAGACAGAGAGAAAAACAGACAGTAGAAAGTGTGTGCAGACAGAGAGAAAGAGACAGTAGAAAGTGTGTGCAGACAGAGAGAAAAAGAGACAGTAGAAAGTGTGTGCAGACAGAGAGAAAAAGAGACAGTATAAAGTGCGTGCAGACAGAGAGAAAGAGACAGTAGAAAGTGTGTGCAGACAGAGAGAAAAACAGACAGTAGAAAGTGTGCGCAGACAGAGAGAAAGAGACAGTAGAAAGTGCATGCAGACAGAGAGAAAGAGACAGTAGAAAGTGCGTGCAGACAGAGAGAAAAAGAGACAGTAGAAAGTGCATGCAGACAGAGAGAAAAAGTGACACTAGAAAGTGTGTGCAGACAGAGAAAAAGAGACAGTAGAAAGTGCGTGCAGACAGAGAGAAAGAGACAGTAGAAAGTGCGTGCAGACAAAGAGAAAAAAAGACAGTAGAAAGTGCGTGCAGACAGAGAGAAAGAGACAGTAGAAAGTGCATGCAGACAGAGAAAAATAGACAGTAGAAAGTGTGTGCAGACAGAGAGAAAGAGACAGTAGAAAGTGCGTGCAGACAGAGAGAAAAAGAGACAGTAGAAAGTGCATGCAGACAGAGAGAAAAAGTGACAGTAGAAAGTGTGTGCAGACAGAGAGAAAAAGAGACAGTAGAAAGTGTGTGCAGACAAAGAGAAAGAGACAGTAGAAAGTGCGTGTAGACAAAGCGAAAAAGAGGCAGTAGAAAGTGCGTGCAGACAGGGAGAAAAAGAGACAGCAGAAAGTGCATGCAGACAGAGAGAAAAAGTGACACTAGAAAGTGTGTGCAGACAAAGAGAAAGAGACAGTAGAAAGTGCGTGCAGACAGAGAGAAAGAGACAGTAGAAAGTGCGTGCAGACAAAGAGAAAAAAAGACAGTAGAAAGTGCGTGCAGACAGAGAGAAAAAGAAACAGTAGAAAGTGCGTGCAGGCAGAGAGAAAAAGAGACAGTAGAAAGTGAGTGCAGGCAGAGAAAAAAAGAGACAGTAGAAAGTGTGTGCAGGCAGAGAGAAAAAGAGACAGTAGAAAGAAAGTGTGTGCAGACAGAGAGAAAAAGAGACAGTAGAAAGTGTGTGCAGACAGAGAGAAAAAGAGACAGTAGAAAGTGCGTGCAGACAGAGCGAAAGAGACAGTAGAAAGTGTGTGCAGACAGAGAGAAAAACAGACAGTAGAAAGTGTGTGCAGACAGAGAGAAAGAGACAGTAGAAAGTGTGTGCAGACAGAGAGAAAAAAAGACAGTAGAAAGTGTGTGCAGACAGAGAGAAAAAGAAACAGTAGAAAGTGCGTGCAGGCAGAGAGAAAAAGAGACAGTAGAAAGTGATTGCAGGCAGAGAGAAAAAGAGACAGTAGAAAGTGAGTGCAGGCAGAGAGAAAAAGAGACAGTAGAAAGAAAGTGTGTGCAGACAGAGAGAAAAAGAGTAAGTAGAAAGTGTGTGCAAGCAGAGAGAAAAAGAGACAGTAGAAAGTGTGTGCAGACAGAGAGAAAAAGAGACAGTAGAAAGTGTGTGCAGACAGAGCGAAAGAGACAGTAGAAAGTGTGTGCAGACAGAGAGAAAAACAGACAGTAGAAAGTGTGTGCAGACAGAGAGAAAAACAGACAGTAGAAAGTGTGTGCAGACAGAGAGAAAGAGACAGTAGAAAGTGTGTGCAGACAGAGAGAAAAAGAGACAGTAGAAAGTGTGTGCAGACAGAGAGAAAGAGACAGTATAAAGTGCGTGCAGACAGAGAGAAAGAGACAGTAGAAAGTGTGTGCAGACAGAGAGAAAAACAGACAGTAGAAAGTGTGCGCAGACAGAGAGAAAGAGACAGTAGAAAGTGCATGCAGACAGAGAGAAAGAGACAGTAGAAAGTGTGTGCAGACAGAGAGAAAAAGAGACAGTAGAAAGTGCATGCAGACAGAGAGAAAAAGTGACACTAGAAAGTGTGTGCAGACAGAGAAAAAGAGACAGTAGAAAGTGCGTGCAGACAGAGAGAAAGAGACAGTAGAAAGGGCGTGCAGACAAAGAGAAAAAAAGACAGTAGAAAGTGCGTGCAGACAGAGAGAAAGAGACAGTAGAAAGTGCATGCAGACAGAGAAAAATAGACAGTAGAAAGTGTGTGCAGACAGAGAGAAAGAGACAGTAGAAAGTGCGTGCAGACAGAGAGAAAAAGAGACAGTAGAAAGTGCATGCAGACAGAGAGAAAAAGTGACAGTAGAAAGTGTGTGCAGACAGAGAGAAAAAGAGACAGTAGAAAGTGTGTGCAGACAAAGAGAAAGAGACAGTAGAAAGTGCGTGTAGACAAAGCGAAAAAGAGGCAGTAGAAAGTGCGTGCAGACAGGGAGAAAAAGAGACAGCAGAAAGTGCATGCAGACAGAGAGAAAAAGTGACACTAGAAAGTGTGTGCAGACAGAGAGAAAGAGACAGTAGAAAGTGCGTGCAGACAGAGAGAAAGAGACAGTAGAAAGTGCGTGCAGACAAAGAGAAAAAAAGACAGTAGAAAGTGCGTGCAGACAGAGAGAAAAAGAAACAGTAGAAAGTGCGTGCAGGCAGAGAGAAAAAGAGACAGTAGAAAGTGAGTGCAGGCAGAGAAAAAAAGAGACAGTAGAAAGTGTGTGCAGGCAGAGAGAAAAAGAGACAGTAGAAAGAAAGTGTGTGCAGACAGAGAGAAAAAGAGACAGTAGAAAGTGTGTGCAGACAGAGAGAAAAAGAGACAGTAGAAAGTGCGTGCAGACAGAGCGAAAGAGACAGTAGAAAGTGTGTGCAGACAGAGAGAAAAACAGACAGTAGAAAGTGTGTGCAGACAGAGAGAAAGAGACAGTAGAAAGTGTGTGCAGACAGAGAGAAAAAGAGACAGTAGAAAGTGTGTGCAAGCAGAGAGAAAGAGACAGTAGAAAGTGTGTGCAGACAGAGAGAAAGAGACAGTAGAAAGTGTGTGCAGACAGAGAGAAAAAGAGACAGTAGAAAGTGTGTGCAAGCAGAGAGAAAGAGACAGTAGAAAGTGTGTGCAGACAGAGAGAAAAAGAGACAGTAGAAAGTGCGTGCAGACAGAGAGAAAGAGACAGTAGAAAGTGTGTGCAGACAGAGAGAAAAACAGACAGTAGAAAGTGTGTGCAGACAGAGAGAAAGAGACAGTAGAAAGTGTGTGCAGACAGAGAGAAAAAGAGACAGTAGAAAGTGCGTGCAGACAGAGAGAAAAAGAGACAGTAGAAAGTGCGTGCAGACAGAGAGAAAGAGACAGTAGAAAGTGTGTGCAGACAGAGAGAAAAACAGACAGTAGAAAGTGTGTGCAGACAGAGAGAAAGAGACAGTAGAAAGTGTGTGCAGACAGAGAGAAAAAGAGACAGTAGAAAGTGCGTGCAGACAGAGAGAAAAAGAGACAGTAGAAAGTGCGTGCAGACAGAGAGAAAAAGAGACAGTAGAAAGTGAGTGCAGACAGAGAGAAAGAGACAGTAGAATGTGTGTGCAGACAAAGAGAAAAAGAGACAGTAGAAAGTGCGTGCAGACAGACAGAAAAAGAGACAGTAGAAAGTGTGTGCAGACAGAGGAAAAAAGACACAGTAGAAAGTGTGTGTGGACAAAGAGAAATAGAGACAGTAGAAAGTGCATGCAGACAGAAAGAAAAAGAGACAGTAGAAAGTGTGTGCAGACAGAGAGAAAGAGATAGTAGAAATTGCGTGCAGACAGAGAAAGAGACAGTAGAAAGTGCGTGCAGACAGAGAGAAAGAGACAGTAGAAAGTGCGTGCAGACAGAGAGAAAAAGACAGTAGAAAGTGCGTGCAGACAGAGAGAAAGAGACAGTAGAAAGTGAGTGCAGACAGAGAGAAAGAGACAGGAGAAAGTGCGTGCAGACAGAGAGAAAGACACATTAGAAAGTGTGTGCAGACAGAGAGAAAGGGCATTCTATGCCATCAAAAAGGAACATAAATTTCAACATACCAATTAGGATCTGGCTAAAAATACTTGAATCAGTCATAGAGCCCATTGCTCTTTACGGTTGTGAGGTCTGGGGTCCGCTCACCAACCAAGACTTCACAAAATGGGACAAACACCAAATTTAGACTCTGCATACAGAATTCTGCAAAAATATCCTGTGTACAACGTAGAACACCAAATAATGCATGCAGAGCAGAATTAGGCCGAGACCCACTAATTATCAAAATCCAGAAAAGAGCTGTTAAATTCTACAACCACCTAAAAGGAAGCGATTCCCAAACCTTCCATAACAAAGCCATCACCTACAGAGAGATGAACCTGGAGAAGAGTCCCCTAAGCAAGCTGGTCCTGGGGCTCTGTTCCCAAACACAAACACACCCCACAGAGCCCCAGGACAGCAGCACAATTAGACCCAACCAAATCATGAGAAAACAAAAAGATAATTACTTGACACATTGGAAAGAATTAACAAAAAAACAGCAAACTAGAATGCTATTTGGCCCTAAACAGAGAGTACACAGTGGCAGAATACCTGTCCACTGTGACTGACCCAAACTTAAGGAAAGCTTTGACTATGTACAGACTTAGTGAGCATAGCCTTGCTATTGAGAAAGGCCGCCGTAGACAGACCTGGCTCTCAAGAGAAGACAGGCTATGTGCACACTTCCCACAAAATGAGGTGGAAACTGAGCTGCCCTTCCTAACCTCCTGTCCAACGTATGACCATATTAGAGACACATATTTCCCTCAGATTACACAGATCCACAAAGAATTCGAAAACAAATCCAATTTTGATAAACTCCGATATCTACTGGGTGAAATTCCACAGTGTGCCATCACAGCAGCAAGATTTGTGACCTGTTGCCACAAGAAAGGGCAACCAGTGAAGAACAAACACCATTGTAAATACAACCCATATTTATGCGTATTTATTTTCCCTTGTGTACTTTAACCATTTCTACATCGTTACAACACTGTATATATATGTATAATATGACATTTGTAATGTCTTTATTGTTTTGAAACTTCTGTATGTGTAATGTTTACTGTTCATTTTTATTGTTTATTTCACTTTTGTATATTATCTACCTCACTTGCTTTGGCAATGTTAACACATGTTTCCCATGCCAATAAAGCCCCTTGAATTGAATTGAATTGAGAAAGAGACAGTAGAAAGTGTGTGCAGACAGAGAGACGGTCTGTGCTGTGCTGCAGTGCCTCTGTCTTTACAGGAGCATGATGTGACAGACAGCTTTCTCTGTGGGGTCAGGGGTCAGCTCTAATTGGGTTAATGGACACAGAGAACCAAAACAAACAGATCTCAGGTCAGCCCAGATCAGAGGCCAAGCAGCGTCGCCCAGAACCAGAGAGGAACAACAAACGAGCAAACAGAAGCCCCGAGACACAACACTGCCACATAACAACAGGCTAGGGTTACAGGGCAACACTTAATACAGTCTATGTAGTTGTCCTTATGACATGTAGTTACTTTGATACTATTTTGGTCACTAGAATATGTAGTGGTACATTTACATTACATTTACATTTAAGTCATTTAGCAGACACTCTTATCCAGAGCGACTTACAAATTGGTGCATTCACCTTATGACATCCAGTGGAACAGTCACTTTACAATAGTGCATCTAAATCTTAAAAGGGGGGGAGGATTACTTATCCTATCCTAGGTATTCCTTAAAGAGGTGGGGTTTCAGGTGTCTCCGGAAGGTGGTGATTGACTCCGCTGTCCTGGCGTCGTGAGGGAGTTTGTTCCACCATTGGAGGGCCAGAGCAGCGAACAGTTTTGACTGGGCTGAGCGGGAACTGTACTTCCTCAGTGGTAGGGAGGCGAGCAGGCCAGAGGTGGATGAACGCAGTGCCCTTGTTTGGGTGTAGGGCCTGATCAGAAGGGGGAAAGGAGAAGATTAATTGTGTGTCGTCTGCATAGCAATGATAGGAGAGACCATGTGAGGTTATGACAGAGCCAAGTGACTTGGTGTATATCGAGAATAGGAGAGGGCCTAGAACAGAGCCCTGGGGGACACCAGTGGTGAGAGCGCGTGGTGAGGAGACAGATTCTCGCCACGCCACCTGGTAGGAGCGACCTGTCAGGTAGGACGCAATCCAAGCGTGGGCCGCGCCGGAGATGCCCAACTCGGAGAGGGTGGAGAGGAGGATCTGATGGTTCACAGTATCGAAGGCAGCCGATAGGTTCTTGATATCTCCTCTGGTAGAATTGGTACAATTCTAAAAGTAGTCTAAAATGAGTTACTGGTATTTATACACACAAAAAAGGAAATCCTCTCAAACTACACACCACAAGGACAACATAAACTCTGACTAGTTACAGTACAGCAGTACACTGAGCATGAATGATTGACATTTCACAGTTTGGCACTAGATCATGACATCTAAGATTCCGGAAATGTCAACCCAATCCTGGGATTCCCATTGGCTTAGTGTTGCATGTGAACACTAATTTACTGTAAATGACTAATCATACTACGAACTTGAGTCTGTAATACCACAATGCCCATGGCTTAGCAAATAAATATCCCTGATGGAGGGGGTAAAAGACGCGGAGACAGCACCTTCCGATCCGCAACAGGAAGTAGCAGGGAAAACACTTACTGAGGAGTCATAAAGAGCTCTAACCCTAACCCTAACCTGACACTAACACCCAAAACATGAGAACAACAGGCTACGTAGGATTTCTACTGTATCTGATATTATATCTGGTGGCATGTGATTGTAAGTGACATCAAATGTTGCCCTCCCCATAGAACAGTCAGAGGAACTCTAAAAAGTAATCACTCATAACATGCCACAGAGCCGAAGCCAGTGTCGATCTAATGGTCTCCGTAAAACGTCTGTCCAGCTGTTAAGAACCTGCATCCATCTCTCTCATACAGATTCTGTTTAGACGATTTGGCACTGAATGTGTCAGTGTGTGTCTCTGTGTGAGTTCACGGAAGCCTGAGGTGTGCGTGTTTGTCGGACTACGGAAGGGCTGTGTGTGAGTGCGTTGTGAAAGAGTTAGGATCTGTTTAGGTCAATAACGAGGAGAGGCAGCACTGTGTCACTCAGCAAGATAAACAGTGTCAGAGTTTAAAACAGCCCAGACCCCTCTGTCCACACACACACTCACACGCACACTCCCTGTTGCTTAGGGGAAACCCCAGACATTTCACCATTGTGTGGTAGCCCTGAACTAGACCACCTGATTGATCTAGTCAAAGGCTTGTTGATTAGTTAACAAGCTGAATCAGGTGTGCTAGCGCTGGAATAGATCAAATACATGGAATGGCTGGGGTTCCGGTAAGGTATCTTCTCTATATTTCTACAAACACCTCCATGCCACATAGCACCTCTTCTTTATCTTTACACAAGCCTCTCTCTCTCTCTCCTCTCTACATCCTCTCTCCTCTCTTTCCCCAGTAGCTTCAGGCAGGCAAAGCCACCAGCCAACTGTCTAACTTGTCCTGATGTTGTCATCATGCCACCCAGTGACAGCGTAAACACCTCCAACAGCTCCGGTGGGAAGGGGGGTGCTGCAAGGGGCCCGCGACTTTAACTGCCTTTAATTGTCCAAACTTTTGTTTGACATCACAGGAAAACATCCCAGCATCAATCTAGAGCCAATTACAGCAAGTTCACGCCAGGCAGGTGGAGTCAGCGCCTATCGGGCCTCTGTCGCCGTGACACCAGGATGATTGATCACCGCGCCGCGGCAACGGCTCTCTAACCTGATCAGCCAAATTACCGTGGCGACCGCGGGGGCCATCTGAGCCTCGCACCGCAAATTAAATCCACAGCACTCGTCAGATCACACGCACACAAACGCACGAACACACGCACACACACATCACACTTACATCACACACCCAAGGCAGACTACATCCTCTTGTCCTCTCAATCAGAGAGAGAGAGAGAGAGAGAGAGACCGCCACCATTGTCCCAGGGGACCACAGCACCAGGTGATGGGAACGGCCGGAGGACATGAAGACATATTAATGTACTAAAGACTTAATGAAGCTCAGTCCAGTACTCAGAGAGAAGAGAGAGGCTACCGGAGTGGAGGGTCTCGTGTTTACTTTATTAGTTTACAGCAGATTAATGGGGCTAATCATTTAAGTGATGGAGATGGATTACCCTCTCAAAGCTGGCCCTGGCCCCAATACCAACCACTCCTTACCACCCCCACCACCACTCCTCTTCTCTCCCCTCTGGATCGCCCACCTCTCTCTCTCCCTGCTTGGCCAGTCTTAAAGCAACATGGAGGGAGGGCGCATCGCAGAGGGCGCATCTTTTGAGCCTAAAAGGAAGACAAGCCGTGCAAAAGTGTAAGAGTAGACCCCGCCGCAAATAGATGATCTAACAGGGATTCAACAGCACAGATTCAAAAAAGAGAAAGTGACTGACTACATGTGTGTGTGGGGGCTTATGATTTCCATTCTGAATCTTAAACGGGGGAAAACAGAATCACTGTCAAACCTTGACGTGGAAATGGATTATCTCTCTGATATATCAAAGGTACAACTTCATTGTAAACGTATCTGATGAAATAGACCGGATGCAATAGTGCACGAGCCTACTGTGAAACCGCAAATCAAGATGAGGTCATAATGTATACTGAGGCAGGGCCTGTTCGTTGTCTCATTGGGTTTGGGTCTGTGCTTGAGGTTGATGCCGCAGCAGACGGCTTCACTTTATGGCAAATTAGGACACCATTGTCACTGTGGCCCAGCCCCTTAGACAGGATATTGCATCGCTTTGCTGGTAATAAAAGTGTCACACACGCACACTCCTCTTTACATCTCCCTCCTCCAACTCCTCCTACCATCTCCATCACTCCGCCCGCTGCTGGCAGTATTTGAGTAACACAGCGTCCACCAAGAAGTTTAATTACTGTCTCCTCTTTCTCTATTTCTCTTTCAATCCCCCACTTCCCACTCTCCTACCCACTGCAAGATAGATCTCAGTGTCAGAGGCCCTGACACATGAAGACAGAGCGCAGGTACCACTACATATGCATGCACAAGTGTACACACACACACACACACACACACACACACACACACACACACACACACACACACACACACACACACACACACACACACACACACACACACACACACACACACACACACACACACACACACACACACACACACACACACAAACGCACACACACACATACACACGTTCTGTCCCTCAATTCCCGCTCTCTCTGATTCCGTCGCTACAGGGGAACGCGGTCGGAGTATTGTTCCAAGACAGAGTGCAGGGTGTAGACTGAGATATAAATCAGAGTCAGTGTTATGTAAAGTTGAGATCAGAATGTGCACGCAGGAGAAGAGCTCATTCTAAACAGCACTTAACCCGTAAGAGGCTACAGTAACATACATATAATAGTAGGTCCATTTAAAGTGTTATATACATACGGTGGTGCATCTATGTATAACAAACGCAAAACCTCCCAAAGTTACATTGACTGATACTGTACTCATATATGGACACCAACTAGCCTAACCGTTAAATCCCTCGACTGCAAACAAACCCCCGAAACCGCATAATCACATCTTCAAACATACACACTCATATCCTCACAAATATTTACACGGCCTAAACCGATAAACAATACCACACAGTAATGGATTACAGTTTCTCAATCGTGTAGGCTTTTAAGCATTTTTTGGAACAATTGTGCCTTCTCAAAATCTTAAATACATTCATCAAAAGGACACGACTGCCTATATAAAAATATATTTTTTTTTAAAAGGCAACCGTACTTATCTCTTGAGTCAAAGCAGGCAAAAAAAGAAAGTTAGTCTGTGTTTTAGAAATCCCAGTAGTTCAATAGATTTTCTTTGCCGTCTCTAAATCATGACAATCCAAATTGATAAGGTGCGGAATGATGGGCAATTACTGTCATGTTATGCTTATTTCACGAAGCAATTCATACACATCAAATTAAATATTACTCCTGATAAAAACAAATGTATAAATAAATAGGCTAAGCACATTGTGTGCGGGATTCAATTACCGGTATCGTCACAATCCAATTCCATATATTAATTAAATACAAATGTTGGTTTGCTCATAGTTTTGTAGACTTTCCATTGTTGCACAGACACACAATCCACAATAGAAATAAGGAAAGGTGAACACAAATGGAGGAACACAACTGAAATGAGTGTATGGCCGTCAATCCACACCAAAGCAAAGCTCCATAATGTACGGTCACAATGTTGGAAATGATGAGGAGTAAGCAAAAGTGACGCGGAAGTAACCCATCTTCATCTCTGCACGTCCGCAATGATGTAAAAAAACAATAACAGTAAAAAAACAATTAGACAATCCCCATTGGCTAGATATTCACATGTATTGACACTGGTGGGGTGATTTAGAATTTTGTGTAGTAGTATTTACTGATGTTCGTACTATCAACCATCGGTTGCAGTTAGGGTTAGGTTTAAAATAAGGGTTAGGGTTAGGGCTAGGGCTAGGGCTAGGATTTGGATTAGTAGATAGTTAGTTGAAATGTTACTGATAGTCTGTAGAGCATCTACAGATGGACTTTCCAGATAAATACCCGTTTCTCTTCTGATGAAAACAATGTGCTCCTGTTCTATGAACAAAACATTGAAGATAGGATTTTGTATTCACTGAGGACATTTGTATTTCATGTTTTGCTAAAGGCGGTCTAAGGTATGCAAGTCAGGTACGGAAGGCAAGACAATGATCAGAAGTTCTGTAAATGTATTTGAGAATTTGATCATTGCTGTTCTGATATAGATACATCTCAAAACAGATCCTAAAATTGCTAGTACGAGATTGAGAAAAACGGTATGATCTACTGTTTGGAGTGGAATTCTGTAGATAATACTGTGATTATTTTCTAGTGCTTTCTACTATTTTGTTTTGACAACTTTGAGAGATAAGTTGCTCAACTGTCTCTTATCACATGAAAAGAAAAACATGAAAAGAAAAATGTAACCTTTATTTGTCATATTGACAATGAAATATTAGCCTTTTTTTGTTGTTGTAAAATATCCATATCAATTATTTACCAGGCAGCGAAATGCAATATGATAGAGAGTAATATGTTTTCATAAGGCATGCATAATTCCAATGCCTTTTATTCATGTGAATATAAATGAGACATTATAATAAAGCTCCTTGCCTAGGCATGGTAAGAGCTTTACATAATATGAATAAGGTTTTTTTCTGTGTCACTGGTAAGAATATTCCCTCTACTTCCCTCTGGTGGAGAAAAAGAGTAGAGAACAGACAATGAGTCAATGAGAAAATCTTGAGCAGGATACCCAGACAGATTAACATATATTCAGTCCCAGTCAAAAGTTTGGACACAACAACTCATTCAAAGGGTTTTCTTTATTTTTACTATTGTCTACATTGTAGAATAATAGTGAAGAGATAAAAAAAACGATGAAATGACACATATGGAATCATGTAATAACCAAAACAAAGTGTCAAAGTGTAATTTTAATATTTTAGATTCTTCAAAGTAGCCACCCTTTGCCTTGATGACAGTGTTGCATACTCTTGGCATTCTCTCAACCAGCTTCATGAGGAATGCTTTTCCAACAGTCATGAAGGAGTTCCCACATGTGCTGGGCACTTGTTGGCTGCTTTTCCTTCAGTCTGGGGTCCAACTCATCCCAAACCATCTCAATTGGGTAGAGGTTGGGTGATTGTGGAGGCCAGATCATCTGATGCAGCACTCCATCACTATCCTTCTTGGTCAAATAGCCCTTACATAGCCTGGAGGTGTGTTTTGGATCCTTGTACTGTTGAAAAACAAAACAGTCCCACTAAGCACGAACCAGATGAGATGGCGTATCACTACAGAATCACGTGGTAGCCATTCTGGTTAATTGTGCCTTGAATTCTAAATAAATCACAGAGTGGCACCAGCAAAGGACAACCACACCATCACACCTCCTCCTCCATGCTTCATGGTGGAAACCACACATAAGGAGATCATCCGTTCACTTACTCTGCATCTCTCAAAGACACGGCAGTTGGAATCAAACATCTCAAATTTGGACTCATCAGACCAAAGGACAGATTTCCAGCGGTCTATTTTTTTCTGCAGCATTTTAACCATGAAGGCCTGATTCATGCAGTCTCCTCTGAACAGTTGATGTTGAGATGTGTCTGTTACTTGAACTCTGTCAAGCATTTATTTGAGCTGCAATTTCTGAGGCTGGTAACTAATGAACTTATCCTCTGCAGCAGAGGTCACTCTGAGTCTTCCTTTCTTGTGGCGGTCCTCATGAGAGACAGTTTCATCATAGCGCTTCACGTTTTTTGCGACTACACTTGAAGAAACTTGAAAAGCTCTTGAAATGTTCCATATTGACTGACCTTCATATCTTAAGGTAATGATGGACTGTCATTTCTCTTTGCTTATTTGAGCTGTTTTGTCACGTTCTGACCTTAGTTCCTTTGTTATGTCTTTGTTTTAGGTTGGTCAGGGCGTGAGTTGGGGTGGGTAGTCTATGTTCTTTTTTCTATGTGTTTGGCCTAATATGGTTCTCAATCAGAGACAGGTGTCGTTCGTTGTCTCTGATTGAGAATCATACTTAGGTAGTTCGTTGTCTCTGAGAATCATACTTAGGTGTTTTCCCCATTTTGGTTGAGAGTGTTTACATTTTCTGATGAGTGTTTTTCTGCACCTTACAGGACTGTTTCGTTTTTTTCCCCGTTTATTCACGTTGTTCTTTTGTATTTCAGTGTTCCATTATAAAAATCATGAACACGTACCACGCTGCGCTTTGGTCCACACCTTCTTCCACCCACAACAGCCGTTACAGAAACACCCACCAACCAAGGACCAAGCAGTGTGGTATCGGGCAGCAGCGATTTCTGGACTCATGGACATGGGAGGAGATTTTGGACGGAAATGGACCCTGGGCACAGGCCAGCCCCCCGCAAGTGCCATGCAAGAGTGGGCATCCAGCAAGGGTGTGTTGTGCTGGCCCAGCGTGTTTGGTCTCTAGTACGCCGTTTCGGCCCAGGGTATCCTGCGCCGGCTCTGCGTTCTGTGTCTCCGAGGCGCTGGGAGGGTGCAGTGCGTTTTATGCCTGCGCTCCGCCCGCGCCGGGCAAATTTGGGTATTGAGCCTAAGGGAGAGGTGCGAGTGGTATGCACCAGATCTCCAGTACTCAACCCACAGCCCAGTTCAACCTGTGCCTGTACCCTGGAGGGTCCAGTCTAAAGGAGTCATCCAGCCTGGAGAAGTGGTACCAAAGCTGCGCACCAGGGCTCCAGTGCTCCCCCACAGCCTGGTCCGTCCAGTGCCTCCTCCAAGCACCAGGCCTCCTGTAGGTCTCCCCAGCCTGGTGGGTCCTGTGGCAGACCAATAGGCACCGTCAGTCAGGAGCTGCCAGAGCCGCCCGTCAGTCAGGAGCTGCTAGAGCCGCCCGTCAGTCAGGAGCTGCCAGAGCCGCCCGTCAGTCAGGGGCTGCCAGAGCCATCCTTCAGTCAGGGGCTGCCAGAGCCATCCTTCAGTCAGGGGCTGCTAGAGCCATCCTTCAGTCAGGGGCTGCTAGAGCCATCCTTCACTCCGGAGCTGCCAGAGGCGCTGCCGGAGTCTCCCATCTACTCGGGACCCGCTGCAAGGGTCCCCAGTCCGAGGTCGGCGGCGAGGGTCGCCACTCTAAAGGCACCACTGAAGCGGGCAAAGAAGCGGGCAAAGACTATGGTGGAGTGGGCTCCACGTCCTGCGCCAGAGCCGCCACCGCGGACAGATGCCCACCCAGAACCTCAGGTTCAGGTTTTGCGGCCGGAGTCCGCACCTTTGGGGAGGGGGCACTGTCACGTTCTGACCTTAGTTCCTTTGTTATGTCTTTGTTTTAGGTTGGTCAGGGCGTGAGTTGGGGTGGGTAGTCTATGTTCTTCCACCTACAACAGCCGTTACATGTTCTTACCATAATATGAACTTGGTCTGTTACCAAACGCTATCTTCTGTATACACAACACAACTGATTGGCTCAAACACATTAAGAAATTCCACAAATGAACTTTTAACAAGGCACATCTGTTAATTGAAATGCATTCCAGGTGACTACCTCATGAAGCTGGTTACGAGAATGCCAAGAGTGTGCAAAGCTGTCATCAAGGCAAATAATCTCAAATATAAAATAGATTTTGATTTGTTTAATACTTATTTAGTTACTACATGATTCCATATGTGTTATTTCACAGTTTTAATGTCTTCACTATTATTCTACAATGTAGAAAATAATTAAAATAAAGAAAAACCCTTGAATGAGTTTGTGTGTCCAACATTTTGACTGGTAGTGTAGATGACATTTCATTATTTGGTATTATGTAGTATTTGTTTGTATTATGTTGTATTATGTAACCTGTAGTTTAGATGAAAAGTAAAGTACAATTTCTGTGTGTGTGTGGGGGGGGGTCTGACAAGCCAGGTCATTAACTATGTGAGATAAGTAAGAGCAGCTGCTGAAATGGCTGTCCTGTTCTCTCTCCCTCGGCTCACCTCACCCACCTCTTCTCCCTCTCTCTCTCTCTCTCTTCCGTATGCAAGATAAGTTGAGGTGCAGCGGCAGTGAGTTTGAGTATGTGTGTTTGTGTGTGTGCGTGCGTGCGTGTGTGTGTGTGTGGGGTGTGTGTGTGTGTGCGTGCGTGTGTGCATGTGTGTGTGAGTCTGCATGTGCATATGTATGCATGTCTGCTTGGACATGCGGCGAAGCGACGGCCTGACAGGCAGTTTGTGTGTCTCACCTCTCAGACTCTCTATGTTCAGTGCCTTTTGAAAGTGTTCAGACCCCTTGACTTTTTCCACATTTTGTTACATTACAGCCTTGTTCTAAAATGGATTAAATATTACTTTTTTTCTCACACAATACCCCATAATGACAAAGTGAAAACAGGTTTTTGTTTTTTTTAAAGAACAGAAGATCTTATTTACATAAGTATTCAGACCCTTTGCTTATGAGACACACGAAATTGAGCTCAGATGCATCCTGTTTCCATTGATCATCCTTGAGATGTTTCAACAACTTGATTGGAGTCCACCTGTGGTAAAGTAAATTGATTGGACATGATTTGGAAAGGCACAGACATGTCTATATATAAGATCCCACAGGTGACAGTGCATGTCAGAGCAAAAACTAAGCAATGAGGTCGAAGGAGTTGTCCATAGAGCTCGGAGACAGGATTGTGTCGAGGCACAGATCTGGGGAAGGGTACCAATAAATGTCTGTGGCAGAACCTCAGACTGGGGTGAATGTTCACCTTTCAACAGGACAACGACCCTAAGCACACAGCCAAGACAACGCAAGAGTGGCTTCGAGACAAGTCTCTGAATGTCCTTGAGTGGCCTAGCCAGAGCCAGGACTTGAACCCGATTAAACATCTCTGGAGAGACCTGAAAATAGCTGTGCAGCGATGCTCCCCATACAACCTGACAGAGCTCGAGAGGATCTGCAGAGAGGAATGGGATAAACTCTCCAAATACAGGTCTGCCAAGCTTGTAGCGTCATATCCAAGAAGACTCAAGGCTGTAATCGCTGCCAAAGGTGCTTCAGCATAGTACTGAGTAAAGGGTCTGAATACTTACTATGTTAATGTGATATTTCAGCTTTTTATTTTTAATAAATTAGCAAAAAGAAATGAAAACTTGTTTTTGCTTTGCTATTATGGGGTGTTGTGTGTAGGTTGATAAGAGGGAAAAAACGATTTCATCAATTTTAGAATAAGGCGGCAATGTATAAACGTTTGGAAAAAGTCAAGGGGTCTGTATCCTTTCTAATGCACTGTATCTTTGAGTGTCTGTATGCCCCAAGTGAGTCTCTATGTCTCTGTTTCTGTGTCTGAAGGTGTGCATATATGTGTGTATCTCCATGTTTCCTAGAGAGACTGCCGTTGTGTGTGGATATTTAACATGTGTGTGTCTTTATTCATTTGTGTCTAGGAATATGCCTGGATCTCTCTGAGTCTCTCACTGTGTGTGTACTATCCAGAGCCTCAATCGTCCACACAGTGGTTATCTCTGAGCTGTTTTCCAGACACTCCAATGCTCAGCAGGCCTGGACACACCCCAGCCCTCTCCCACAGGGTACACAACACACCAGCCCTTCCCCACAGGGTATACAACACATCGGCCCTCTCCCGCAGGCTACACAACACACCAGCCCTCCCCCGCGGGGTACACAACACACCAGCCCTCCCCCGCAGTGTACACAACACATCAGCCTTCCCCCGCAGTGTACACAACACATCAGCCTTCCCCCGCAGTGTACACAACACACCAGCCCTCCCCCGCAGTGTACACAACACATCAGCCTTCCCCCGCAGGGTACACAACACACCAGCCCTCCCCCGCAGGGTACACAACACACCAGCCCTCCCCCGCAGGGTACACAACACACCAGCCCTCCCCCGCAGTGTACACAACACATCAGCCTTCCCCCGCAGGGTACACAACACATCAGCCTTCCCCCGCAGGGTACACAACACACCAGCCTTCCCCCGCAGGGTACACAACACATCAGCCTTCCCCCGCAGGGTACACAACACATCAGCCTTCCCCCGCAGGGTACACAACACATCAGCCTTCCCCCGCAGGGTACACAACACATCAGCCTTCCCCCGCAGTGTACACAACACATCAGCCTTCCCCCGCAGGGTACACAACACATCAGCCTTCCCCCGCAGGGTACACAACACATCAGCCTTCCCCCGCAGGGTACACAACACATCAGCCTTCCCCCGCAGGGTACACAACACATCAGCCTTCCCCCGCAGGGTACACAACACATCAGCCTTCCCCCGCAGGGTACACAACACATCAGCCTTCCCCCGCAGTGTACACAACACACCAGCCCTCCCCCGCAGTGTACACAACACACCAGCCTTCCCCCGCAGGGTACACAACACATCAGCCTTCCCCCGCAGGGTACACAACACATCAGCCCTCCCCCGCAGGGTACACAACACATCAGCCTTCCCCCGCAGGGTACACAACACATCAGCCTTCCCCCGCAGGGTACACAACACATCAGCCTTCCCCCGCAGGGTACACAACACATCAGCCCTCCCCCGCAGGGTACACAACACATCAGCCCTCCCCCGCAGGGTACACAACACATCAGCCCTCCCCCGCAGGGTACACAACACATCAGCCCTCCCCCGCAGGGTACACAACACATCAGCCCTCCCCCGCAGGGTACACAACACATCAGCCTTCCCCCACAGGGTACACAACACATCAGCCTTCCCCCGCAGTGTACACAACACATCAGCCTTCCCCCGCAGGGTACACAACACATCAGCCCTCCCCCGCAGGGTACACAACAAACCAGCCCTGCACGCAGGGTACACAACACACCAGCCCTCCCCCGCAGGGTACACAACACACCAGCCCTCCCCCGCAGGGTACACAACACACCAGCGCTCATACTCAAGGGTAAAATGTGTTTTTCCTATTTATCTTTCTCTTACTGTATCAAATGCATCAAACACATGTGTTCTATGCCATTCCATTACCTCTTTTCCAGCATTTATTATGAGCCTTCCTCCCCTCAGCAGCCTCCACTGGATTTCACACACTGTCATACTTTCTTTTCCAACTGCAGAGGATGCGATAATATCAAATATGAAATTCTGTTGAATTTGTTTCTTTCAAGATATAGTTATGTGCGTTTGGTGTGAGGAAGGAAACCATTCCCCTGAATGCAGAACCATTTGGGCTCCCGAGTGGCGCAGCAGTTTAAGGCACCGCATCTCCGGCCCTGGTCTGATTCCGGGTTGTATCACAACCGGCCGTGATTGGGAGTCCCATAGGGCGGCGCACAATTGGCCCAGCGTTGTCCAAATTAGTTCTAAACCGAATTGACTAGTGAAATAAAGGTTATATAAAGAAAATGGAGCATTCCTTTATGAAGGAGGGTGTAAGGTACATACTACACCACAAGGTGGCAGTAAAGGCATATACATTGATAGCGGTATCTGAGCACACATATCAGGTGAACATTATCATCTCTGGTCACATGGGGGCACTAGTAACTCTAGATTAACCACTAAGGTCAAAAATGTTGGTGTGAAGGCAGAGGATGTCACTGAAGACCAATTAGCAAGAATTATGTCACCATAAACACTCAACTGTTGACAGCTATGTCATGAGATAACTGTGGTGGCAAGTCAGTAATGCTTAAGAAAAGTACACTGATGACCCCTCTGAGGCTCTGACGTACGAACACACACACACACACTACCCAAATGCACTTACAGACATAACATTTGTGCAAATTGGGTTATCAAGTAGGCCATGGCTTCATATTTCCAAGTCAAACCAAAGAACTCAACATTGGAATGGAATTATGTGTGGTCATAAATAATGATTTATCCTGATTCAATAACTTACATTCTTGTTTATGAAGATGAGCAGGGGAGTGTATTTCATTGACATCACGGTTGGATCTATAATTAATGCACATTTGGCCTCCTAATATAGCTAATGACCGTGTCTTGATGATCGGGGGTTATCTCGGCTGTTTCCATGGAAGTCAATAACAACGCATTGTCACAGCTCTGATAAAAACACAAGAGAGAGATTTGAAGATAAGATCTCTAAGCACCAAAAGGCATGTCGTTTTAAAGTCATCTTTGGATTGCCTGTCGGTGAACTGTGTGCCAATAATAAACTGATCACAACAGATTTGTCTCATGTCTTCTGAATCCAAAACCCTGGAGGAAGCTGCAGACAGCAGCTGTGCTGGAGGAGCCATTCCAACGCATGTGGAGCAGAGACATAGTCCGTGAATTCTGTATGTCTGTAAGCTTCTATTAAATTAATAGATGAAGTAGATTTTGCCCATTAGATAAGAGTGCTTTCACCTGAGCATTTTCAATGTGGACAATGCAAGCAAGCTGGGAGTAGGGATACTGTTGATTTGTCTCTAGCCTTATGTGGCCTGGTATTTTCCCTTTCAACTCAGTTTGCTGCACTGGATATAGGATATTTTGACAATATTTCTGTAGCCTATATTTCTATCTTTTGTTGGTGCCTTTGTAATCTTTATTTTTTTCCCCATACTTGCACACTAGATATAGATAATACACATATAATATTATTTCGTTCTGCAGATTCCAAAGTTCAAAATTGAAGTTTGACCAATAGCTAGTTATTTATATGAATGTCTATAGCTATAGAGGATACAAAAGTTAGTGGTAACAAATGGTCTCCATAATCTCACACACAGAGACACGCGTACACACACACACACACACACACACACACACACACACACACACACACACACACACACACACACACACACACACACACACACACACACACACACACACACACACACACACACACACACACACACACACACACACACACACACACAGTAGGTCTCTTTCCCTTTAAATCTTGAGATCTGCGTGCCCAGCATGAACACATCATAAAAGTAGACAGGCAATTTCTGTTTTCACCAAACAGCCACGCGAGCTCGTTCTGCATCTCAGATTTTAATACACTTGACAAGCGGCTTAGCAGCACGCAAGGGAGAGTGAGCCGAGCCGGAGGGAGAGACAGAGATCTGGGAGAGAGATTTTGGGGAGTTATGCCTATCCAATGCCTCTAAATCCATTTGCCGTTTGAATTATCAACTAGAATTTGATTAATATGCAAATTCAAGGGGAAAAGGCTCGTATAATTATCTCAGTGGATAGTAATTAATCTCTGGTTAAAGTAAATTAATACATCTATCAATTTTGTCAGCGACATGCTTTGTTCAATAGCCTGTAAAATTGAAGTTCGAAGTGTTAAGGGGCTGTACAGGAACTTAAATTCTAAAACTTTAAAATGTACCCTATTTAGTGGTTAATCAAGCCCCCCCTACCCCCCATCTTAATCCATATTATTTCTCACTTCAAATCATACTAGGGGAACGTAGTCGAGCCAAGAATCGTTCAAATTCTTCTTCTTCCTTTGTTTATGATGTTGACCACATGATCCTACCCTGATGAAAAGCTATATCAACCGAAAGGTTTTTTGTCCAGAAATCAATGAAAGACAGAATGCATGATTATTTCCATTATCCATTCCAATTCTTCAAACTATTGTATTAGGGCTAATGTTAGCGAAATGTGTTCTTAATAACAAACCTGAATAAATAAAAAATAGAAATAAAATGAAAAGACTATTGTTATCAAAGAAAGTGACATATGCCGCCGGCATGATAGGGCCTACTTGAATTAAAAAAGAGGACAAGCAAAAAACAAAATGCTTTATTAGCCCTAAATAACCGTGGATAACTTTCAGAGATAATTTCAAATCAAATGACCAATTATCAAAACAATTAATTAGGACCCGAGAGAGAGAGAGAGAGCGAGAGAGCGAGAGAGAGCGCGGGAGAGAGAGAGTAAGTCTAATGTTTACTGTAAATGTGTTATTGTTTAAAGTAAACATATGTTTCCCATGCCAATAAAGCCCTTAAAATGTCAATTGAATTGAGAGAGCGAGAGAGAGAGAGAGAGAGATAGGGGAGGGGAGGGGGTATTGGAGGGGGAGAAGGGTGCAGACCCTATTGTTTCAGCAGGGATTCATGCATCAAACTTCAATTTTCCAACCGAATGAACTAGTGATTTTCTTCTCCCTCCCTAGTTGAAATACACTTAAAACTTGTGGATTAATTACCATAGTGAGGTATTGGGGATGGACTTGTCTTTGCCGTTGGACAATACATTTAAAATAAATAACTGAGACCAGCACGTGCCTCACTGGAATAGCACACTTTGTACTGGTCACTGTTTGACCCTGCATTAAAGACATCCACATCAGAAACCATGTGGAAGCAATATAACTAAAGTACACTTTTTTAAAACACATTAAGCTTCTCTGTTCTAGGATATATTCTGCGGTGAAAATTATTTCACGTCAAGTAACGTTGAAAAAAAAGTGCAAAAACAAATCCTCGACCTAAATTTTACCCAACACAACCAATCAAAATATAAATGTTGCTGCGTGAAATGAATAGAGCAGCGTACAATATTGATAACCGTAAGAGAATCATCATTGTCCACACATGCATCCATGGGCTAATTAAGGCCTGCAATTGTTCAAGGGATACTTTGGGATTTTGGCAATGAGGCCTTTTATCTACTTCCCCAGAGTCAGATGAACTCATGGATGCCATTTGTGTGTCTCCGTGTCCAGTTTAAAATAAGTTAGGTAGTTTCGCAAGCCAATGCTAACTAGCGTTAGCGCAATGCCTGGAAGTCTATGAGTATCTGCTAGCATGCTAGTAGATGCCCATAGCCATAGACTTCTAGTCATTGTGCTCTACCACTCTACTGCTCGTTAGAAACTTCCTTCAAACTGCAGGCAAAGACATAAATATGGTATCCGCGAGTTCGTCTGACTCTGGGGAAGTAGACAAATGGCATTGCCAAAATCCCGAAGTATCCCTTTTATTCGATTTAGTTTTTTTATAATTTGATTTTGTATTATTTAATAAAAAATAATCAGGTATTTACGTGACATAAACGTAGGACTTTCGCAGTTTAATTCAGCCTCAGGGATGGGACAAAAGTTGTCTTACCCTCTGTGTGCGAGTTATAGGTCTATAACGCATCCCCGAGCCTATTCTGCCAGACATCTTGAGCAGCGAACATTTTTTGACAGGGAAGGCAGCCTGCTTTAACTTCCAAACTTTCCAACCAATACTAATAGCACTAAATGGAACAAATTAGGGAGAGTATTTATAACACAGCCCAAATAATGACAACAAGAATAATTTAATAATAACAACAATAACATAGCCTAATTATAATGACATTATCAAAATAGTGTTGCTAACAGGCCTAATAATATAATTTAATAATAATAAACTAGGTTACTAATAACAATATACACGGTAGAAATAAACTAATGATGATAATAATAAACAAATTGTAGGCTAATATTAACAAAGAAAATACTCATTTAAATACTAATACTTCCTCCTATAATTTGATTTCTACTATTACTGCTACTACTAGGCCTACTACTACTAGGCTACAATTACTACTACTACTACTACAATTACTACTACTACTACTACAATTACTACTACTACTTCTACAATTACTACTACTACTACTACAATTACTACTACTACTTCTACAATTACTACTACTACTACTACTACTACTACTACTACAATTACTACTACTACTACAACTACAATTACTACTACTACAATTACTACTACTAATAATAATAATGAATAAAAATAATAATAATGATGATAAGTATTATTATTATTATGACGACAGCCTAATAATAATTATGTGGATTGAATGCAATGAGGTTTTCATTAAACTAGGCCTAACTGAAAACGACACATTTCTAGTAGGCAGTCTAGATAATAGTTTGTAATAAAATTGGTTGAAGAATGATCCTCGATCCTCAACTTCAAAGGCGAGTTTTCTATTAGGCCTAGTGCGTTATGTATGTATATTAAATCTAACTCCATAATAAATTATTAACATCTTGGGTTCACATTATTAGGCTCTCAACTTCATAAAAAAAGGTCATAGACACAAGAAAAAACGTAGGTAGCTAACAGAAGAACACAAAACGAAAACAAAGCTCTTTACCAATCGCACAAATGTCACCATTTAAACATGGGACTTCCCTACTTAGCATGAAAAACACCCAGGCCACAAGATGAACTGCTGGAAGATCTATCGCCCAAAAAGCCAAACGTATTATTTCTAGCTCCTCACACAAACACAAAGCACAGACCAGACCCCTCTCCAGAATGAGACTTCAATTGTGATGTATAGACTTGTTAAAGACGCGCCAGTAAAAAAAAAGGGTCGACAGTGATAGCTATGGTGAGCCCAGATGCCCTCAGAGGAACTATGTATGCATTACAGCCTTTGTAGCAAAAAAAGGAGGGTTTAATCAATCCATCAAATTGACTGGAATTGTGAGGAAACCTCAGAAACCATATGGCCTCCAATCGTTTGTGTCCTTTTATGTGGAATGGGACACGCTTGTCTCCGTATTGCGCGCGGCTGGAGTTCGCCCTTGCCCCATTGCCGCTGTCACACCGGGGAGCAGTACTCATTTGTCCGCCGGTTTCACGCTTCTACGCAGAGAGTGAGTGAAAAACTCACAAACAGCCTGGAGAAGCTGGCCCAGAACTCGACGTTTTTGTGCCTCCTTTATGGCCTCTCTGTGCTCCAGATTGGCGTTTCTCACATCAATTCTATTGAGGAAATGAAAACACACTTTGCCGGGTCAGAAAGCAGGTTTTCAATGTGT
The DNA here is from genome assembly GCF_023373465.1 of Oncorhynchus keta. NCBI lineage: Eukaryota > Metazoa > Chordata > Actinopteri > Salmoniformes > Salmonidae > Oncorhynchus > Oncorhynchus keta. The sequence goes on along the minus strand of NC_068422.1, from coordinate 43,657,422 downwards.
TCAATGTATTTTCAATGTGAAAGAAAAATTATATTTTGCCTCGAGGTGCATGTTAATTTAATATTGGACCGAAATGTGAGCAAATATTTGGAAACAACTAAAATATGTCATTATAATATAGAATGCTGATTGCAATAAGAGCTGGAATTAAACTAACAATGGTCCCAAAATAATTTCATGCTATTTAGGCCTGTTCTTCAATAAAATGAATGGGAATAGTGAGAAACGAAATGTTTTATTTTGGAATACATTACACTTCATATGCCTACATTAGGTTGTAAATGGTGTTCTGACATTAAAAGGCACTTACAGGTATACAAACCATTATAAATATATTAAAATGTGACTGATATTGCAAGCAACCAGGTGAAATATGATTTATCTTTGATTATTATTTTAGAAAATGTATTCCCATCGTTATCAAACGTTTGACATATGTAGGCCTAGTTATAACACACACACACAGCCTAACATACAGTATAGTATGTTTTGTGTATTTCAATATGAATGTCCCTATAATATTCAAACCATTACAGTCTTTAAAATAAAACATGCATTCAAATAATTCATAGGTTGAGTTACTAGCTAGTGTTATTAGCCCGTAATGGTAAGACTGTGTCTGTGTGTGTGTGTGTGTGTGTGTGTGTGTGTGTGTGTGTGTGTGTGTGTGTGTGTGTGTGTGTGTGTGTGTGTGTGTGTGTGTGTGTGTGTGTGTGTGTGTGTGTGTGTGTGTGTGTGTGTGTGTGTGTGTGTGTGTGTGTGTGTGTGTGTGTGTGTGTGTGTGTGTGTGTGTGTGTGTGTGTGTGTGTGTGTGTGTGTGTGTGTGTGTGTGTGTGTGGACAGATAATTTGTGGATAGGTTAAGTGTACATATTGCTTTTCTTTAAACTATTCCACGTTGGTTAAATGAATGGATGAATACAACAGCTGCCTGCATCTGCAAGACGACACAGTCCATGCGATGCTGAGTGTTCTTCATAAAAGCCTCATGAGTACACGTGGTGCATTAATGGCACTTCAAACTTTCGTCGTGGTAAGAGGGAGGTAAAATACAAAGGTAAAATCCTCAGTCATCCACGTCAATCTCCTCATCGTCGGAGCAGCCCTTACTGCTCGCATGGTCTGTATATGGCGATGAAGGCGAGGACAATAATAGTTTGTTAGATGTGTCATGCTCATGGTTCAATAGCGAAGGTGACTCGGCTCTGTTAGGGCCCAGCGCGCCGTTAGCTGCGCATTTTTCCAGCTCGGCTAGTTTGGCCATTTTCTCGAAAGACACTGTGCCCACGGCTTTGGCCGACTCCACGTCCGCCTTCATCTCCTCCAGGTCACGTTTGAGTTTAGCGCGCCGGTTTTGGAACCAGGTGATGACCTGTGCATTGGTGAGGCCGAGCTGCTGTGCTATCTGGTCACGGTCAGCTGGACTCAGGTACTTCTGGTACAAGAATCGCTTCTCCAACTCGTAGATCTGGTGGTTGGTGAAGGCCGTGCGAGACTTCCGGCGCTTTTTGGGGTTATTCCGCGAACCGAATAGTGTCGTGCCGTCTCGCCCTGTGAAATGATATGTAGAGAATAAGAATATTAGCCTATAGGCATTTAGTGAATCACCAGGTATAATGTCGCTCCAAGAAACCTTACAGAAATAACCGCTAGACTAATAACAGGCCTGTGTATGTATGGCTCATCTAAAACCACCACCAACAACAATAACAACAACAATATCGCCAATAGGCTAGGCTACGTATAGGCTAAATAATAATAGACGACAAAAAGTGATACAATAGGTCTAATGACAATCATCTTAAACTAAATATTGCATTAGTTATGAATATTATGTGGATTAGTATTTTGCATACGCTTAATATTCGTGTTTACATGGTGGAACTATTCAGCTCTAATATATTTTTGTTCACATAAAAATAACCAATTCGATACACATATGTATGTTCAAATTCCTTCACAGTTGTCAGCGTTTTGGCATGGCTCGTTATGCAAAAACATGCATCGTGCTTTAATTAAAATGTCAAATTCTGAAAGAAATATGTCTGTGCACAGACCCACTACAAGCACACACACACATAGAGAGACCTTACATGATCTACTTCGTCAGTTGCATTTGTAGACCTTAAGCGGAATCACCCTAGGCTACACAGTCTGTACCTAATAACTGCATAGGATAAACAAAGATGTGACTGTTTAGACGTACCCTCTGCCGCTTGAAGAACACTGACTTCGAGGCCTTTGAAGGTTTTGCTGGCTAGCTCCTCCAGAGCGCAGAGTGGGGAGGTTTGGGTGAAAAAGGCACGGCTGCACAGACTGTGACCCGAAGAGGACAGCTTCTCGCTGCAGGAGAGCATGTGCGCAGTCCCGCAGCTGGAGTAACTTCTCTTCACCGACGGCTTGTTCAGGATGTCCTCTATACTGAACGGCGTCAGGGGCTTGCTGGAGTTGGCCGGCGGCGGGAGCTGGTTCAGCGCACTGCGTCTCCGGTCCTCCATAACCGTGGGCTCTTTGGAGGTCATAGTAGCTTATCAGGTGACTTCGGATAGTTGTTTATGCTCTGGTTATACTTCAAAATAATTATGCCTAAATTAAAAGTTGTGGGAAATCCGATCACAGGTGCTTCTGCAACCGCATCTTGGTCGATTTGCTGCAGGGTAGGGAGACTTTGAGTCCAGTTACAGTCCCACTTCTCCTTTCCACGGTTCCGGGGTGACGCACGAGCCACAACATGAAACCATCCCGTGGACAGTGATGCCCAACAAACAAGTCGCAATTGACCACGACTAACAATTGATCTCTTTCTCCCCCACTCGTTCTCCCGCTCACTTTCTCTCCCTCTCACTTTCTCTCCCTCTCACTCTTTGGGTATATATGGTCCGGTGCAGGATTTAGCACGAGCTGAGCAGCGGTAATTAGAGGGAATGGCCGGGGGAGGAGTCGAATTTGAATACTTAATGCTCCCAGACTTTCGTTTAAGTCAGCAATTCATATATATATATATATTTTTTTTTTTGTGTAATATTTTTCGGTAGGCTAGCTTATTTGGCTACCACATAATGGACGCATGAAAAAAATATTGGCCTAGGTTCAATATGGTTCAGATTGAATTAACTTTTGTAAAATGCAGGATAATTTGCTTGCATTTATGATATGTAAGGTAACCTATCGAGAAAAAAAAGTGTTTACTTGTTGCCTCATTTTCGATATAGGAAGTCGACATGTGCAATGGCTATGGCTGTGCGTAAACGTGTGCAGCAGCCTGCCTTTGCGTTCGTGCGTGCACGTGAGTGTAGATATGCCCTATGTTTTATAAAGGCTATTGTGCAAGCAGTATATCAGGCTGATAATACTTCCGGGCAGAGAGACATCATCATCCCCTTTAGCCGTGCAATATCCTCTGCGCTATAACTCAGGCGCAAAGGGCTAGCCTCCATAGCGCGCGGGGGAAAATATTTCACCTCCTCACTGCCTTGCTGTCATGATGTACAAATATGGATCTGTCTCATAGGTAAAGTATTTGCAGTAGGCCTATACTATTTGGAAAAATCCACCATCCAGTATGATTTCACATTTATACTAGGCTTAATTAAATAATTGTAAGGTTAGCCTAATCTCCACTAAACACTTCTATGTTGACTACATGCCTATGAAGCAAGATTACTTAAGCGTGTATTTCTCTGTATTCCAGAGAGTTGTTAAAATAGTAACCTATCTGTTATACAGGGCTCTGCAGACCAGTGCAGGCCAGTGAAAGAGTGTGCCTGAGGAGTTTGTTATAGGCCTGTAATTATAGGCTGCTTGGTTATTGTAGGCCGCCATTGTAAATAACTGACTTGCCTAGTTAAATAAAGATTTTTTTTGAAATGTTTTTTTTTGGGGGGGGGTCTATGTGAATAAGTTATAGGTCTACTAATACTACTACTACTACTACTACTACTACCACTGTCTATTCTACTACTACTATTATTATCATTATTAATAATGATAATAGTAATAATAATAATAATATAGGCCTAGACTATTTGTTATATTATTATATCATTTGTCCTATTTGTGAATTCTGAAATATAGCCTTGCTAATTAATAGGAATTCAATAGTCCTATTGGGCTCAGTTGGTAGGGCATGGTGCTTGCAACGCCAGGGTTGTGGTGAGTTCGATTCCTGGGGTCCCCCATAAATAGCCTGCACGCATGAAAAGTCGCTTTGGATAAAAGCGCCAGCTTTATGGTATGCATTAATTAGCATAATAATAACGCATTAAAACTATCGGTATAGCGTTAAAATCATGGTTAACACTGCAACATGTTCAAAAAAGGCAATAAAAACGTCACATTATTGTTGAAAGCATATTTGGAAAGAAACGTTGAGCGCAGGGCCTATGTGGAACGCATTGCATCGGAAATGCATGAATTAAAATATACATATTTGCCTACTGTAAGTATAGGCTAGACGTCATGTACCTCCACCTATATCACAATTAACGCAGCCGGCCATGTTTTTTTTTTACTGTGATTAAATGCAACAGCCAAAACAGTAGATTATGGCCTATTAACCATGCATGATAAAAACAAGCAGGGAAATGTGTATTCGTGCGATGTACTGTATATTACACTTTGTATGAGTCAATTGTCCAATAGTATGGTCAGAACGGATTAAATATTTTCAGCCACCAACAGTCAGTTGTTTCATGTCCAATCCTTGACGCCCTCGGGCAATTTACTGGACTCAAGCGCGTGACATTTCAGAGGCTGATTGCTTTCTCGCACAGATTTCTGTCCATCAACTATCTTTTCTGCACGTGACAATAGTGCTGAAGCTTGTAGGTCCTATCACACTTTAAGATCTAGAATGTAGGCCATGGTAAAGATTGATTGACAAGGGTATCTGCAGTCAAAGTTTACAATGAATAGTTGAGAATAATTACTTTATTACCCAAGTCACTTTATTTGCTGGGTTTGGAAGTGTTTTGTGTCTGTTTTATTTAGTCCTTTACCCACGCGTGAGATTTGATTACACGGGCCATGTTGGATCTTTTCAGGGTTCCCCCTCTCACCCGCGCGCGTGCCCTTTCCATACTCAATCATTGCGCCCACATCCGCGCGGATGAATGTGATGGATACCCTCTCAGAAATGTAGAAGCACTCACATTTTCACGAAGGTCTTGATTTCGTCATCAGGAGACATTTCTACTCAGGCCTTTGGTCTTTGATTGGCTTTTTTTCTAAAAGTCACTCAGAGAAGATAATTTAGGGAAAAGAGAATTTAGGGATCTACAGGCCTACCACGGCCAAACAAAGGCTTGCATAATCCAATTAAATAAATACATAATTGACTATTAAGAAAATACTCGTTGTTCATACGAAATTATGAGCATTGTCATTTGATCAAATAAAATAAAATACAGTTATATTTGTCACATGCGCCAAACACAACGTGTGTAGATTTTTATGTGAAATGTTTGCTTATGAGCCTTTTCCCAACGTTGCAAAGTAAAAAAACAAAAAACAATAATACAACATTTAAATATTAACACAAGAGGAATAAAATACACAAGAATGGAGCTATATACAGGGAGTACTAGTACCAGTTCAAGGTGCAGGGGTGCAGGGGTGCGAGGTAGATATTTAGTCCACATAAAGGCAGGGTAAAGTGGCTGGCATCAGGATAGATAATAATAAGAGTAAGAATAAAGAACAGAGTAGCAGAAGCATATGAGTGTGAAAGTGTGTGTGTGTATGTGTACTGTATGTGGATGTGGATGTGTGGGGGTTTGTGTGAGAGTGTCGGCGTAGTGTGTGTGAGGGAGTGTGTATATAGAGTCAGTTAGTGCAAGATACGGTACAATGCAGATAATTAACTATTTAGCAGTCTTACGGGCTGGGGTAGAAGCTGTCTCGGACCTTGTTGGTGAGAGAGCGGGTGCTCCAGTACGGTTTGCCGGACAGCCCGTTTTTACAGTCGGACATTAAGTGCATTTGAGTAGTGAAACTTGATTTTTTTAAACAACAACGTTATTTAACCTAATTTTAACATTCTGTCAAAAAAACTCATGTTCAACGTAATAAAAACACGTTTTTTATTAAAAACATTACTCTGCATCATTGGGAAAGGTTACATTTATAAAATGGCTATTGTAAGTGCCTATGAAAAGAAAAATGTTTTGGTATTTTTTTTCATCAGTTCACTGTTGATACAGTTTGCATATCGGAGCAGTCAAGTTTTCAAGATTTTGGACTTTCAAGAAGCAAATAGTCACTGACGATGTGGCAAGTGACACTTTGCTATTAAACACAGAGTAGATGCAGGACCACAGCTACATAGGAGCTACAAATACATTAGAAAAAATATTAGAATTTGAAAAAAATATACACCAGTGCAAGTCAAAAGTTTGAACACACCTACTAATTCAATGGTTTTTCTTTATGTTTATTATTTTCTACATTGTAATAATAATAGTGAAGACATCAAAACTATGAAAAGCACATATGGAACCATGTAGAAACCAAAAAAGTGTTAAACAAATCAAATATATTTTATATTTGAGATTCTTCAAAGTAGCCACCCTTTGTCTTGATGAATGCTTTGCACACTCTTGGCATTCTCTCAACCAGCTTCATTAGATAGTCACCTGGAATGCATTTCATTTAACAGGTGTGCCTTGTTAAAAGTTAATTTGTGGAATTTATTTCCTCCTTAATGTGTTTGAGCCAATCAATTGTGTTTTGACAAGATAGGGGTGGTATACAGAAGATAGCCCCATTTTGTAAAAGACCAAGTCCATATCATGGCAAGAACAGCTCAAATAAGCAAAGAGAAATGACAGTCCATCATTAATTTAAGACATGAAGGTCAGTCAATCTGGAAAATTTCAAGAACTATGATGAAACAGGCTCTCACGAGGACTGCCACAGGAAAGGAAGACCCAGAGTTACCTCTGCTGCAGAGGATAAGTTCATTAGAGTTAACTGCACCTCAGATTGCCGCCCAAAAATAAACGTTTCACGGAGTTCAAGTAACAGACACATCTCAACATCAACTGTTCAGAGGAGACTACGTGAATCAGGCCTTCATGGTCGAATTGCTGCAAAGAAACCACTACTAAAGTTCACCAATAAGAAGAAGAGACTTGCTTGGGCCAAGAAACACGAGCAATGGACATTAGACTGGTGGAAATCTGTCCTTTGGTCTGATGAGTCCAAATTTGAGATTTTAGCTTCCAACTGCTGTATCTTTGTGAGACGCAGAGTAAGTAAATGGATGATCTCCGCATGTGTGGTTCCCAACGTCAAGCATGGAGGAGGTGTGATGGTGTGGGGGTGCTTTGCTGTTGAGACTGTCAGTGATTTATTTAGAATTCAAGTTACACAACCAGCATGGCTACCACAGCCTTCTGCAGCGATACGCCATCCCATCTGACTTGCGATTAGTTGCACTATCATTTGTTTTTCAACAGTACAATGACCCAAAAGACAACTCTTCGCTGTGTAAGGTTATTTGACCAAGGAGAGTGATGATGTGCTGCATCAGATGACCTGGCCTCCACAATCACCCGACCTCAACTCAATTCAAATGGTTTGGGATGAGTTGGACCGCAGAGTGAAGGAAAAGCAGCTAACAAGTGCTCAACATATGTGGGAAGTCTTTCAAGACTGTTGGAAAAGCATTCCTCATAAAGCTGGTTGAGAAAATGCCAAGAGAGTGCAAAGCTGACATCAAGGCAAAGGGTGGCTACTTCGAAGAATCTAAAATATATTGTGATTGGTTTAACACTTTTTGGATACTACATGATTCCACATCTGTTATTTCATAGTTTTGATGTCTTCCTTATTATTCTACAATGTCGAAAAAAGTAGAAATAAGAAAAAGCCTTGAATTAATAGGTGTGTCCAAACTTTTGACTGGCTGTCACGCCCTGACCTTAGAGATCCTTTAAATTCTCTATTTGGTTAGGTCAGGGTGTGACTAGGGTGGGCAATCTATGTTTTCTATCTCTTTGTTGGCACGGGTATGGTTCCCAATCAGAGGCATCTGTCTATCGTTGTCTCTGATTGGGGATCATACTTAGGCAGCCTTTTTCCACCTGTAGTTTGTGGGATCTTGTTTTTGGTACTGTGTTGTTTAGCCCTACTAGACGTTAACTTGTGTTTCATTTTGTATTTGTTGTTTTATCGGTGTTCATTTAATAAATTAAAATGTACACCAACCACACGGCACCTTGGTCTGATCCTTCCATCGACGGGCGTAACAGAAGATCCCACCACAAACAGACCAAGCAGCGTTGGCAGGAGGAGCAGACATCCTGGACATGGGTGGATATCTTGGACGGTAAGGGATCCTGGATGTGGGAGGAGATCCAGGCCGGAAAGGATCACCTTCAATGGGAGCAGATGGAGGCAGCGAGGGAGGAACAACGACGACACCAGGGTTCGAGAGGCAGCCCGAGAGGCAGCCCCCAATTTTTGGGGGGGAGGGGAGGCACACGGGGTGGTTGGCGGAGCCAGGGTTTAAACCAGAGCCAACTCCCCGTACTCAGCGTGTGACTGGGCAGGCACCATGTTTTGCGGTAATGCGCACAGTGTCTCCAGTGCGCATCCACAGCCCGGTGCGTGCTGTGCCAGCTCCCCGCACTAGCCGTGCGAAACTCGGCATCTATCCAGGACCGGTGGTGCCGGCTCAGTGCGCCTGTTCTCCAGTGCGCCTCCTCGGTCCAGGATATCCGCCGGCTGCGTATCTCCGGCTGCTTCACAACTCAATACGTTCTGTAGCTCCCGCACTTGTGCGCCTTCCAACTTGTGCAGCTCCACGCTTCTGCGCCTCCACGGCCCAGCCTGCCCGGCCATATGTACTGTGTCTCGTGCGCTTTCACAGCCCAGTGGTCCTGTGTCCTGGAAGGTGGTCCTTTTTCCAGGATGCGTTGTGCCAGTTCTACGCTCCAGACCTACAGTGCACCTCCACGGTCCAGTGATTCATGGCCCGGAGCCTCCAGTGATGATCCATGGCCCGAAGCCTCCAGTGATGATCCATGGCCCAGAGCCTCCAGTGATGATCCATGGCCCGGTCTGCGGTCCGGAGCCTCCAGCGAGGGTTCCCGATCCGGAGCCTGCAGCGAGGGTTGCCGGTCCAGAGCCTCCGGCGAGGGTTCCCGGTCCGGAGTCCCCGGCGACCATCTATGGTCCGGAGTCCCCGGCGACAATCTGCGGTCCGGAGTCCCTGGCGATGATCTAGAGTTCGATTCCTCCGGCGATGATTCAAGGTCCGGAGCTCCCGGCGACGATCCCCGCACCAGAGGCGCCACCGAAGTTGGCGGAGTCATGAGCGGAGCGGGGTCTGCGTCCCGCACCGGAGCCGACACCGAGGGTAGATGCCCACCCGGACCCTCCCCTATAGGTTCCGGTTAGGCGGCCGGAGTCCGCACCTTGGGGGGAGGTACTGTCATGCCTTGACCTTAGAGATCCTTTAAATTCTCTATTTGGTTAGGTCAGTGTGTGACTAGGGTGGGCAATCTATGTTTTCTATTTCTTTTTTGGCACGGGTATGGTTCCCAATCAGAGGCAGCTGTCTATCGTTGTCACTGATTGGGGATCATACATAGGCAGCCTTTTTCCACCTGTAGTTTGTGGGATCTTGTTTTTGGTACTGTGCTGTTTAGCCCTACTAGACGTTACGTTTAGTTTTTTATTTGTTGTTTTTTCGTTAAATATACGACTACCTTGGTCTGATTCTTCCATCGACGGGCGTAACACTGGCACCGTATATACGCCTATATAATATAATATATTGTCTGTATGAAAACATGTAGGATATTTCTAATGACATTTCTACATATATATATATATATATATATATATATATATACACTACTGTTCAAAAGTTTGGAATCACTTAGAAATGTCCTTATTTTCCATGAAAACATACATGACATTTATTGCAAAATGAATAGGAAATATCGTCAAGACTTTGAAAAGGTTATAAATTATGATTTTTAATTGAAATAATAATTGTGTCCTTCAATCTTTGCTTTTGTCAAAGAATCGCCCATTTTCAGTAATTACAGCCTTGCAGACCTTTGGCATTCTAGTCGACAATTTGTTGAGGTAATCTGAAGAGATTTCACCACATACTGGAAAGAGAACACTATTTGTTTACCATATTTTTTTATTTCTTCAAGATCCCTTTTACCCTGTACAAATCTCCCACTTTATGACCACCAATGCACCCTCAGACCATTACATTGCCTCCACCATGCTTGACAGATGGCGTCAAGCACTCCTCCAGCATCGTTTCATTTTTTCTGCGTCTCACAAATGATCTTCTTTGTGATCCGAACACATTTTAAACTTAGATTTGTCTGTCAGTAACACTTTTTCCCAATCTTCCTCTGTCCAGTGTCTGTGTTCTTTGTCCCATCTTAATCTTTTATTTTTATTGGCCAGTCTGAGATATGGCTTTTTCTTTGCAACTCTTTCTAGAAGGCCAGCATCCCGGAGTCGCCTCTTCACTGTTGACGTTGAGACTGGTGTTTTGCGGGTACTATTTAATGAAGCTGCCAGTTGAGGACTTGTGAGGCGTCTATTTCTCAAACTAGACAATCTAATGTACTTTTCCTCTTGCTCAGTTGGGCACCGGAGCCTCCCAGTCCTCTTTCTATTCTGGTTAGAGCCAGTTTTGAAGGGAGTAGAACACAGTGTTGTACAAGATCGTCATGTTCTTGGCAATTTCTCACATGGAATAGCCTTAATTTCTCAGAACAAGAATATACTGACAAGTATCAGAAGAAAGTTCTTTGTTTTGGGCCATTTTGAGCCTGTAATTAAACCCACACATGCTGATGCTCCAGATACTCAACTAGTCTAAAGAAGGGCAGTTTTGCTTCTTTAATCAGAACAACAGTTTTAGCTGTGCTAACATAATTGAAAAGGGGTTTTCTAATGATCAATTAGCCTTTTAAAATGATAAACTTGGATTAGCTAACACAATGTGCAATTGGAACACAGGAGTGATGGTTGCTGATAATGGGCCTCTGTACGCATATTTAGATATTCCATAAATATTTTGCCGTTTCTAGCTACAATAGTCATTTACAACATTAACAATGTCTACACTGTATTTCTGATCAATTTTATGTTATTTTAATGGACAAAAAATTGGATTTTCTTTCTAAAACAAGGACATTTCTAAGTGACTCCAAACTTTTGAACTGCAGTGGATATTTTTGCAACTCAGTTGGGGTCTCAATTTCCTGTTGAGCGTTAGAATAGTAAATACAAAAGGTGTCATTTCAAAAATTGGTTTTGCATCAGCAGTTTTCATTTTGTTACTGCCTGTGTTACTCACTGACAGTCACTCAATTATCCCATGTCATTAAAACATGTTTTAGATAGTTGACTTGAATAATTTAACAACCTAAATTTGTACTAATCATGGCCGAAATACCGGCCCATGGGCCCTGACCTGAAGGGAGCCTGTCATGCCAAATAGTGTCCGACAGCCAAAAAGTGTATTTTTGACAGTGACAACCTGCTGACTACCTGCTTCTTCAGAGGACTGAAAAGACTGGAAAGATAACACTATTTGTTTACCATATTTTTTATTTATTTCACCTTTATTTAACCAGGTAGGCTAGTTGAGAACAAGTTCTCATTTACAACTGCAACCTGGCTAAGATAAAGCATAGCAGTGTGAACAGACAACAACACAGAGTTACACATGGAGTAAACAATAAACAAGTCAATAACACAGTAGAAAAATAAAAAAAGAGTCTATATACATTGTGTGCAAAAGGCATGAGGAGGTAGGCGTATAATTACAATATATTTGTCTTTATATAAGAACATTACAGTTACATTTAAGTCATTTAGCAGACGCTCTTATCCAGAGCGACTTACAAATTGAAACACCTATGACAACCAGTGGAACAGCCACTTGCATCTAAATCTTGTTGGGGGAGAAGGGGGGGGGGGGAGAAGGATTAACCCTATCCTAGGTATTCCTTGAAGAGGTGGGGTTTCAGGTGTCTCCGGAAGGTGGTGATTGACTCCGCTGTCCTGGCATCGTGAGGGAGTTTGTTCCACCATTGGGGGCCAGAGCAGCGAACAGTTTTGACTGGGCTGAGCGGGAACTGTACTTCCTCAGTGGTAGGGAGGCGAGCAGGCCAGAGGTGGATGAACGCAGTGCCCTTGTTTGGGTGTAGGGCCTGATCAGGGCCTGGAGGTACTTGCCGTTCCCTCACAGCTCCGTTCTTGTAGCGGATCGAGCTTCAACTGGAAGCCAGTGGAGAGAGCGGAGGAGCGGGGTGACGTGAGAGAACTTGGGAAGGTTGAACACCAGACGGGCTGCGGCGTTCTGGATGAGTTGTAGGGGTTTAATGGCACAGGCAGGGAGCCCAGCCAACAGCGAGTTGCAGTAGTCAAGACGGGAGATGACAAGTGCCTGGATTAGGACCTGCGCCGCTTCCTGTGTGAGGCAGGGTCGTACTCTGCGGATGTTGTAGAGCATGAACCTACAGGAACGGGACACCGCCTTGATGTTAGTTGAGAACGTCAGGGTGTTGTCCAGGATCACGCCAAGGTTCTTAGCGCTCTGGGAGGAGGACACAATGGAGTTGTCAACCGTGATTCATGGATTTCCCGGGAGGAAGAGGAGCTCCGTCTTGCTGAGGTTCAGCTTGAGGTGGTGATCCGTCATCCACACTGATATGTCTGCCAGACATGCAGAGATGCGATACCTGGTCATCAGAAGGGGGTTATGACAGAGCCAAGTGACTTGGTGTATAGCGAGAATAAGAGGGCCTAGAACAGAGCCCTGGGGACACCAGTGGTGAGAACGCGTGGTGAGGAGACAGATTCTCGCCACGCCACCTGGTAGGAGCGACCTGTCAGGTAGGACGCAATCAAGCGTGGGCCGCGCCGAGATGCCCAACTCGGAGAGGGTGGAGAGGAGGATCTGGTGGTTCACAGTATCGAAGGCAGCCGATAGGTCTAGAAGGATGAGAGCAGAGGAGAGAGAGTTAGCTTTAGCAGTGCGGAGCGCCTCCGTGATACAGAGAAGAGCAGTCTCAGTTGAATGACTAGTCTTGAAACCTGACTGATTTGGATCAAGAAGGTCATTCTGAGAGAGATAGCGGTAGAGCTGGCCAAGGACGGCACGCTCAAGAGTTTTGGAGAGAAAAGAGAGAAGGGATACTGGTCTGTAGTTGTTGACATCGGAGGGATCAGTGTAGGTTTTTTCAGAAGGGGTGCAACTCTCGCTCTCTTGAAGACGGGAGGGACGTAGCCAGCGGTCAGGGATGAGTTGATGAGCGAGGTGAGGTAAGGAGAAGGTCTCCGGAAATGGTCTGGAGAAGAGAGGAGGGGATAGGGTCAAGCGGGCAGGTTGTTGGGCGTGACGGCCGTCACAAGACGCAAGACGAGATTTCATCTGCAGAGAGAGGGAGAAAGAGGTCAGAGCATAGGGTAGGGCAGTGTGAGCAGAACCAGCGGTGTCGTTTGACTTAGCAAACGAGGATCGGATGTCATCGACCTTCTTTTCAAAATGGTTGACGAAGTCATCTGCAGAGAGGGAGGAGGGGGGAGGATTCAGGAGGGAGGAGAAGGTGGCAAAGAGCTTCCTAGGGTTAGAGGCAGATGCTTGGAATTTAGAATGGTAGAAAGTGGCTTTAGCAGCAGAGACAGAGGAGGAAAATGTAGAGAGGAGGGAGTGAAAGGATGCCAGGTCCGCAGGGAGGCGAGTTTTCCTCCATTTCCGCTCGGCTGCCCGAGCCGAACCGAGGAATAAATAATTTAAGCTGTTTTTAGATTTACGTTGATCACTACTGTACTTATTTACCTCAGCCTGCCTTGTAAGCTAGCCAGCTACAGTAGCTGGCTGCCAGACAGTTTTATTTAGCTAACGTTAGCTAGCTAGCTACTGTAAATGTTATTGTAGCTTTCTTTTTGTATATAGCTTGCACCCCAATGGCATCGCTCGAGGATAATTTATTTTATCTGTCCAACCAGGCGAATTACTATGAAGGCACCACTGATCTCGACAAGAGGAGCAACATTCAGAAAAATTCACAATTCAGGGTAACGTTTAAGCAGTTAACTTCTATTAGATAGCTGGACGGATTTAGCTACGTACGAACATTTTTCAACAACCATTTTCCATCTAGCTAGCGTTAGTTGGTCATCTACATGTTTCTATATATATAGTTCAGTGGAGGCTGCTCAAGGGAGGATGGCTCATAATAATGTCTGGAATGGAGTAAATGGAATGCTATCAAACACGTGGTTTCCATGTGCTTGATACCATTCCAATGACTCCATTCCAGCCATTATTATGAGCCGTCCTCCCCTCAGCAGCCTCCACTGATATAGTTACATGTCTGTCATATTAAGCTATCTAGCTATAAATTAATCCTGATCAATCAAATGGATAGGTGTAAGCAATTATGGTAATTCCAAATGCCCTTAACTAGGTGTCTTCGCTAGACAGACTAAGAGGGGGTGGGGTGGGGGGGTGGGGTGGGGTGGGGTGGGAGTGAGAAAGAAAGGATGAAAGTGAGAGAGGGCGAGAGAGGTGGGAAGAGAGAGAGGTGGGAGAGAGAGTTGGAAGACAGACAGAGAGAGAGAGAGAAACAGAGAGAAATACAGCAGTGCAAATGTACTTTGACCTCAGAATTTCAGCAACTCTTCTCTCACAACTTGTTAGGCAATCATATGTACATACAGTCGAAGGATGGCCAGCCACACAGGAGGGTGATTATCACTCAGGAGGAGAAGGAGGCCTTGCTGACCGAGATGCATGCTGGTCATTTCGGAGTGAAGCACGTGATTGCCAAAATCAACCTATGCTTCTTCTGATGGGGAATTGTCAAGGAGGTGGACAGTTGGGAAAGTGAAATAACCATTTGGTTATCAATCACATTCTATTATATCTGAAATAATTATGATTTCAATGAATGTCATATCAGAGAGCACACAATGTTTCAATTTGTCACTTTGTGCTTAAAAGGTCAGTACCCTGTCTAGCCTGCCAGAAGTTTGAGAGGGTGAAGACTGTGGTGCCGGAGTTGAAGCCCATCAAAGTGGTTTCACCGTGGCGTATGATCGGTAAGCATCCAAATTCACATTTTGCCCTGATAAGTTGTTTTGTAATGTTTGCTTTATTTTACCACAGCAGAGTTCAGTATTATAGAATGTGTGTGTGTGCCTCAGTAACCTTACAAATATGAAAAACTGCATAATGTATGACACAGATACGGGTAAGAATAAAGTAATCTTCTCTCTAACACTTTAAATGTTTGGGGTGGACCTCATCGGACCCTTCGCGAAATCCAGGAATTGGCAACAGCTGGTGTCTGACGGCGACCAATCACTTTACCAAGAGGGTGGAGGCAATACCCATTAAGGTCAGTAAATGAGGAGTACGCGCTTAACTCTAAATTCCCTTCTGTAACCGATTAAAAAGAGTGCTTGGAACCAAAAATGTATTGTAGTTTTGTGTGATACCCATCAAGGACAAGACTGGCGAGGCCACCTCCAAGGCGATGATGGACATCTTCAACCCAAGGTTCACCCATGATTGACTTAGTGTTGTTGTTTATCTATGGCTATTTTTGTACAACGTACTTTCAGATCACTGAAACCCCACCTGATGTGGTGGACGTTGTCGAACCAGATCAGAACGCCTTCAAGAACCACCTCCAGGGACGGACTGAGGGTGTGGAGGTTTTTGACCAGGTAAATATTATTGTCCACTGTTAATTTAATTTCTGGCCCTCTAAGAGATATGTAAGAAATGTATTTGTAATATAATTGCATTTATTCCTGTTATCAATCAAGGTGAGACTGAACATGGCCCATCGACTGTCCGAGCTCCCCAGGAGGTATCCCATCCATCAGAGCCAGTTGAGTTCGGATCAGTCTGATTCTCTGTGCTCTGAGTCAGAGGGGGACCAGCTTGAGGTAGGCTATACCTTCCAAAAGTGTTGAAAAGTACATATCTCCCATTTATTACACTGCACTCGTCCATCAAATTTTCTCACAGTAAAGTGTAACCTGTGTGGTTACGTCTCTGTCTCCTACCCTGGTCCCTTTAACTCTATTCCTGTTCTCCAGGACCTAGGGGTTCTGCCCAACACCCAGACATGGATCCACCTGATGTCCTACATTACCAATCACCCTCCAACTTTTCATTTCATCATCTACAGCTACTGTTATTGTCATGCTGTCATTATCTGCTAAGAAAGTTTTCATTCTCTATCACACTAGGCACATAATATGTGAGATACACAGATTAACTACCATTGCAAATACTCAGAACAAAGAGAGTAACAGTGCCTGGACTTTGCCTCATCAAGTCCCCCTTCTGAGACTGGCTGCCTGTTGAGAACAGGCAGAACATCCCACCCACACAGCAACCACCTCCTCAAAATTCCACCCACCAGAATTCGGTATTTTATTGTTTGAAAATAAGTTAATGACACAAAAAAGATCAACGTTTATGTATTAAAATAAAAAAAAATGGACAGGTTGGTTTTCACAGGTGTTTGACTGGGTCTTCATTATTGTAAGTTGTAAGGTATCCTTTGATGGTATTTATTTGTTCCACGTTATTCATTGTTGTATCCTAGGACCTACAATACATACCTATATATATTCATCCACAAGGGTGTACTAATGAGCTATGTGAGATAGAAAAAAATTAACCATAATAGAGGACCACTGAAATATTATTTCAGTGTAGATAAGGGAAGAGCCCCCATTGATTTTGTTAGTCACTCTCACTCAAATATCATATTAAAATGGTATAAAAAGTCATGGCAAAATGTGTAGAATTGCAGGATATTAGCTTTAAAACGACAATCATTTCTCCCCACCCCATGGCAAAATGTGTGGAATTGCAGAACATTTGCTGTAAAACTAGAAAACAATTGTTCTGTAAAGCAAACATATGTGTTTATTCTTTGTTAATAAAATACTTTTTCTGCAAACAGATCCCTCTATGTATAAAATTAGAGTTTTTATTATAGTCCTGGTGCTGACCTCATGTTAGTTAATGTGTAGAGGCTAATTGTATAGGCTATGTGTTTGCAGATCGACTGAGGTGAATGAAGCTACAGCAACCAATGTGACTGGCTGGGGTTATTTTTGCTTGTATTTGCTGTTCCCCTAATAGCATTTTAGAATTGTTTTATTACATAGAAATTCAGAAAATGAGCTTCAACTTTCTTTTTAAAAAAAAGTACATGCACGGCCATAGCTACGTATAAGGACACTGATGTCGGGACCTACGTATTTGAACGCCCCCCCACGCACACACACAGCTGGTGAAGGAGACGACCCTCAGACTCTGACAGCAGCCCTGAGAGAGAGACACATAGGGATTACAGGTTTGAGAGTGGGTCAGTGCTTAGATGTGAGGGACCTGAAAGGGAAGGATAAGAGCCCAGATAGATGTGTTCACCTGTGAGTTGCTAAAAGTAGAAAGCAGGACAGGTGCACCTTGAGGAACACAAGGGAAAAGTGCTTCTTATGATGGATGGCAGCAGTCAAGTTGTGTGTGTGTGTCATCTCTGTAAGCTTTTCTGTCACACACAGGTGTGAGCTGAAGAAGAGGGGGTTGGTTATGGGGCGGCTGAGTCTAGAGTACGCGTTCTCATGTTGAGAGTTCAGACATGACTGCCTCAGATTTTCTCCAGTCATTATGTTCCCTCTCTCTCTCGAGCCAATAAGAGCCTTGAAGGAAGATAAAGTCATACGATAGGCCACGCTCCAACAGAAAGGCCCTCCCACCACAGTGTGGAAGCTGTGACTGATGTGATATATTCATTACAGATGAGTGATGACAACAATGTGATGTATTCATTAATAGTGAGTGATGTCACTAATGTGATATACTCAGTGAGTGATTTCCCCTTTCTCGTCCCCAGCTGTTTGGCTCAGTTTCTTACGCTCCACTGAACAGTGCAATCTCTAACTATGGGCGAAACCACAATGGGTTAATAATAATGAAATAAAGTCAACGTTTGATTGTACCATGGTGTGAGTCAGTTGATTCAACTCTCAGGACACAGCAGAGCTCTGACTGACCCTTGGCAACAACCGGTGTTAAGATGTGTGATGTGATGCCAGGTTTCAATTAGAGAGAGGAGAAAGTGTCAATGAAGGGAGAGACAACGATGAGAAAGAGAGAGAGAGAGAGAGAGAGAGAGAGAGAGAGAGAGAGAGAGAGAGAGAGAGAGAGAGAGAGAGAGAGAGAGAGAGAGAGAGAGAGAGAGAGAGAGAGAGAGAGAGGTGGGAGTGAGACCATCAATGTGCAGAGAGAGAAAGAGAAAAGGAGCGAGGGAATAAATTGCCAACATCTGTGTAGAGAGAAAGAAATGAGAGAGTGAAGTGTCAGATGAGAAAGAGAAAACAAGAGTAAAACACTGTGAATAAGAGACAGAAGGGAAGATGTGTGGCTCGCTGGTATGACGCACACACAGCAGATGTTGCTGCCATTCATCTTTAAATATAAGCCACTTTACTGAATAGTAAAATGACCATAACATTCTCTCACAACTATCTGCATAGTTCTACTGTGTCCATTCTCTTACAATATACTTGCCTTATTGGTCTATTTGCACAGGTATTATACATTAGTTTTTCTGTCACAGTACCCATGACACACAACACACAAACGTTACAGGCTGGGAGCAGTTGGGGGTAAACAGTAGGATATTAAAGCCAGTAACCCTCAGGTTGTCAGCTCACTCCCAACAAATGTCCACCCAGTCGGAGTTGGGGATTGAAACCGGCAACCCTCTGGTTACCAGCCGTCCTCTGTAACCTTGAGGCTACGGCCAACCCTCTTCACTCTTATCCTATCCTCTCCTCTTCTTTCCTCTCTGTCCTCACTTATTTTCTTTGTATCTTTCTCTTTCTCCATCGTTCATCTGTCTGCTTACCTCGTCTTTTCTGTTCATTCCTTCGCTTCGCAACTTTTCTTCTCTCTGATGTGGGATGTTCATTCAGGGGACACCTGTGAGGGAAAATATTGGGTTCGAATTCCTCTTTCCATAGCTCAGCTAACTTAATAATGAATGCCATTTTTGTTTAGCCTGTTGTAGTCAGTATTGTGTTAAGTCCAAGGCTGCATAGTCAACTACCCGTTCTTAGGCAAAGACATAATTTTAAAAAATTATATATATATAAAAAAAAAAGTTAAGTCTGAGAACATTTTTCCAACATATGGTGTTTGCTGAGTAATATTTTTTTTTATTAATGCTGGAGCACTTTTATAATGTACCATTTATCAACGAGAGGAGCTCTAGAAGAAATCAATGTTTAATTTAAGGGAAGGTGTTTAGCAGCATACAGAACAAAAAATACCCTTTTAATCCAAACAGACTCAAATGATCGCTGCTGTCTGACAGCCTCACAACCACAGAGCATGTGTAATCAATCCAGCCCAGGACCTCCACATCTGGCTTCTTTATCTGCTGGATCTTCTGAGACCAGCCACCCGGACAGCTGAACAGAGATATTGTGCTGAGATCCTGAGGCCCATTGTCATGCCATTCATCCGATGCCATCACCTCATGTTTCAGCATGATAATGCACAGCCCCATGTCGCAAGGATTTGTACACAATTCCTGGTAGCTGGTTCTGGCCTAGTTCTTCCATGGCCTGCATACTCACCAGACATGCATTTCACACTGAGCATGTTTGGGATGCTCTGGATAGACGTGTACAACAGCATGTTCAAGTTCCCGCCAAAGTCCAGCAACTTCGCACAGCCATTGAAGAGGAGAGTGACAACATCCCATAGGTCACAATCAACAGCCTGATCAACTCTATGTGAAGGAGATGTGTCGCGCTGCGTGAGGCAAATGGTGATCACACTGGTTTTCTAGTACACACCCCTACTTTTTTTTAAAGGTATCTGTGACCAACAGATGCATATCTGTATTCCAAGTCATGTGAAATCCATAGATTAGGGCCTAATTGACTTATTTAAATTGACTGACTTCCTTACACAAACTGTAGCTCCGTAAAATCATTGCATTGATATTTTTGTTCAGTGTTATTGTATCCAAAGCGCCTTCCAGTCATGCGTGCATACATTCTACATACGGGTGGTCGTGGGAAACAAACCCACTACCCTGGCATTACAAGGGGCCATGCTCTACCAACTCTACCAAAGGACCACTATCCTATCACACCAGCCCGGTGGAATAGACAAACATAATATATGTGTCACGTGTGTGTGTGTATGTGTGTGCGTGACAACAGCGTCAACCAAACTGATCTTGGAGTAGCACTCAGATGATGGAGTCTATGGAACCCTAAATTAGCCATTTTGCACTGGGTGTGTTCTCTTGCATTAGGTCTATGCAACTAGGTTAGTTCTGGCTGAATGAGTGTGAATGTGTGGGGTGAGGGCTGGGCGGGGATAATGTAACCCCACATGTCTGTCACACTGACAGATTCATTAAGGGAAAAGCCCATGAATACAAAATCCCACCAAACAGAATGAGACTTATTTATTGATCTATCCTATCCTTTATCTGACGACGAAAGTATTTCAGTCGAAATGTAGGTTTTACAGTATGGCCATTTCACACTCACAGAACTTTAAATTCAATTTACATGACAAAGGTTTGAGCCCAATCCACGTAAAATGATGCCGCAGTGAAACTATAGAAACTTTTTCACCTTAATGGGACTGACTATTTCACTCTCTAGCCAAGGTGTAGTGTATCACCCAGGGTTTAAATGTCACACCTCTCCCATTGATCCAGTGTTCGACTCCTCTCGTCAGATCAATGAAGAACAAAAAAAATAGATAGAATCTGGGGCTAAAAGAGACATGGAGTGTCGTAACCTTCTCGCACAGTCTGATTGGTCTAAAAAGGTTGATGCTCAATGCCACTTTAATCATTCCAGTGTCCTATCAAAGAGGAAGCAGTTGTTCATTATTGAGACACGTATGCACGCACACACACACAAACATAACACTACCTACCTAATACATCACTTTCAGACAACACAGTATCAAATCAATGGGTATAGTGATTTGGAAGGCTTTTGTTCCTACTAAAAAACAGCACCAAACTTAATTGACTGCAGAGTACAGAAAAAGTGATTTAAATCAAATGTATTCCTGAATATGGTATGTTTCACATACACTGCACTGGGTTGTGTGTGGTCTAGTGTGTGTGAGGTGTTAATGGTCCTTTTGAGGCTGACATTTCTCTTTAAATCAGCCAGACTCCCACCCAGGCTCCTCCACACTTGAACTCCTGGTAATGAATCACTTGGCCAACACAATATCCACTCCCCAGGAAGCAGAAAGGCCTTGAGCTTTACAGCAGCATCCATCTGGCCATAAGTCTCCCTGCTGCAAACACACACACACACACCCCCACACCGTGTCTCCCTGAGCCACTTACCGTACAGTGGAGAACAAATGGGTTTGGCAAACCTGACATAAGGGGGACGGTAGCTCTTTATCCCTCCTGTCTCCCAATCTCTCTCTCTCTCTCTCTCTCTCTCTCTCTCTCTCTCTCAGAATGATATAGAGAAAGTGTGGGAGGTTATGGGGGACAGAGAGTGTATAAAGGATTAGATCGGGGAGGAGGGAGATAGAGAGTGAGGGATGGTAAGATAGGGAGCAAGAGAGAGCAAGAGAGTGAGGGATGGTAAGAGAGGGCGCAAGTGTGAGAGAGAGAGAGAGAGAGAGAGAGAGAGAGAGAGAGAGAGAGAGAGAGAGAGAGAGAAGAGAGTGAGGGACAGGGAGTAGGAGAACAAGGGAGCAGCTCCCCTACATTCTGAGCTAATGTAATCAGTAGTGTGGGAAATAGCTCTGAATAAAATGGCACAGCTGACGTTTATATAAGAGGATATTGATGACATAAGCCCTAGACAGCAGCCACCCCCCTGATAAAGCAGCTCATTTAGCCAGTACATCATTCTCCCCCTGCAGTCACACACACTCAGGCGCAAACACACACGAACACACAAGTGTCCACACAAAGAGAGATGCATGCATGCACACACACCTACGCAAGCGAACAGAAAGGGTCCATCAGCCAGACAGACAGGGGATAAACAGTCTCTATAAGCAGGCAGGCAGGCAGGCAGGCAGACAGACAGACAGACAGACAGACAGAGACAAAACCTCACTGTTTAAATCAACATTGTTTCATCGTAACTGGTCAACGTATTGGGGAGTGGAATCAATGTGGGAAATACATTGGATTTGAAAAAGGTCACCAATCAGTACTGTTTCCTTCTCATTTCAACCAGCATTGTAAACATTGAAATTAGGGTAAAACTTCAACATAAATACATTGACTTAACCTTACTAGCAAGTGTTTAAATCAATCTAATTTCAACATAATCGTCAGAACTATGATTAACTATAAATACGTTGAAACTGTATTGAAATTCCACATAGAAAGGTTGAAGATCTTTCTCATCCTAATGTACAGTGCCTTCGGAAAGCATGAATCTACATGATCGAGGGATTCTACAGTGTGGCGGAATCCCTCGATCATGTATTTCTGTTAGGACCCCCGTTAGCTAACGCCATAATGCTAGCTAATCTTCCTGGGGTCCAACACCAATTAACAAGACATCACAAACCACCACAAATCAAGACTTCACAAACACTCAACAAGTAGACAATACAGACAATTAAAATACCCGACAGGAAACACATTTAACATTCAGTTGATGCTTCTATTTCCTGTCCAGTCATATGGTCTATCGCATTAGATGTTCTTTTATTTTTTTCTTGAAGGTGGATTTATTTTTTGCCTGAGAAATATGGATTGGTTAAGAGTTCCATTCAGCTATGGCTCTATATAAAACTGTAGATTTTTCCCAATAATTTACTTAACACAGGCAGCAAGCTTATAGGATGATTATTAGGACCAGTGAATGCAGATTTTCTATCCTTAGGTAGTGGAATAACCTTCTGGGCACACCCCATACATCAAGCACTTATTAAAAATACTTCATACATTTTCTGATAGACACCCTTCTTCTTTCCTTTGTTGAGCTTGGTCACAAGATTTATTAATTTACATGAACTTTGCTTATCAAACAGAGTGCCAGATTTATCTTCTACTTTTATGGCATCAAAACACTGAATCGTTCAATTTCTCAGGTCATTATCAACCTACGGGGCACCGTTTGACCTCACAGTACATTTTCTTAAAGAGCCATGCTTATCAGCTATTCTCATAAAAAAACTTAGTGACATTTCAGGATCATCTGTACTACACACTTCTAACCATTGCACATTCTTAATCTCATCCACAAATGAGTCCTGATTGAACCCTCTGTAGGACCTGCGGTAGATTACCTTAGGGCCAGCCTTTGGTATTTTAGTCTTCCTAGTGAGTGAGTGCTGGTGGAACCCTCTGTAGGACCTGCGGTAGATTACCTTAGGGCCAGCCTTTGGTATTTTAGTCTTCCTAGTGAGTGAGTGCTGGTGGAACCCTCTGTAGGACCTGCGGTAGATTACCTTAGGGCCAGCCTTTGGTATTTTAGTCTTCCTAGTGAGTGAGTGCTGGTGGAACCCTCTGTAGGACCTGCGGTAGATTACCTTAGGGCCAGCCTTTGGTATTTTAGTCTTCCTAGTGAGTGAGTGCTGGTGGAACCCTCTGTAGGACCTGCGGTAGATTACCTTAGGGCCAGCCTTTGGTATTTTAGTCTTCCTAGTGAGTGCAAACAAGTTATGATCAACCATGTGCCACTGATACAGCTTTAGAACAATGTTCAGCCATGTTAGTAAAAATGTGATTGATGATGATGATGTTATACCGGACCTATTAGTGAACGTTCTGGTTGATGATGTCATAACTTGGGTCAGGTTACATAGATTGGCAACAGAAATATGTTTCTTTGTCATTAGACAGTTGGTGTTCAAAAAGTCTAGATTCATATCTCCCCAAAAATATATTTACCTATTTTCATTAT
Organism: Oncorhynchus keta; assembly: GCF_023373465.1. NCBI lineage: Eukaryota > Metazoa > Chordata > Actinopteri > Salmoniformes > Salmonidae > Oncorhynchus > Oncorhynchus keta. The sequence goes on along the minus strand of NC_068422.1, from coordinate 43,633,468 downwards.
ATACATTATCCAACATTTCACAAATTACATCAAGATATTTCACATCAGCACTAGGTGGCATATAGCAGCAACCAACTAGTATAGGTTTCAAATGTGGTCAATGCAACTGTACCCATAGCGCCCCTAATCCATTCAACATTAATAAGCCCTTATGTTGTTTTGCTGGAATATAATTCTGGATGTAAACTGCAACTCCCATATCAAATTCTGTCCCACCTGAACAAATTGTATCCATGTATAGAGATCTCAGCATCCTCAAAAGAAGAGTCCAAGTGAGTCTCTGATATTGCCAATACATTAATATTGTTTGACAGCACTAGAAAGCATATTTCATGAATTTTGATCCTTAAACTGAATGTATTCAAGTGAGCAATTAACCTACCTTTCTTTGCTAGATTTACAGTATTTATATGTCCAAACATGAATCAGCAATTGGAATCTGAGAGAGAGATACTCAGTCAGTGTGTGTGTGTGTGTCTGGAATTACTGGTGTCTGTCGCTCCTCCTAACCTTGGGAGGGAGGGAGGGTGAACGATCAGTTTGTCATACCTCTGATATGCTATGTCACCTTTTGCTCTCTTGCAGCCTTCATAGCTGGTATTAGTTCCTTTCTTCTTTGACTGACTGCATCTGAGAAATCCTCATTGATGAAGATGAAGATGAAGGACCCTTTAAGGCGATTGGCTTTTTCAAGGACTGCAAGCTTATCCGTCAACCTGAGGGATTTCACTACAATTGGCCTCGGTCTGGTTCCATTGGCACCACTATTGCTATTGGCACCGCCAGTGCCCCCTGTTATTTAAATGTGTTACTTTTTATTTTATTTTTTACTTTGGTTATTTATTAAATATTTTCTTAACTCTATTTCCTGAACTGCATTGTTGGTTAAAACTTCTTCAGGATCGGTGACCCGTCCACGCGACGGTTGAGCTATCAAGAACATTTCCCAGGACATAGACATATCTGATATTGGCAGAAAGCTTAAATTCTTGTTAATCTAACTGCACTGTCCAATTTACAGTAGCTATTACAGTGACAGAATACCATGCTATTGTTTGAGGAGAGTGCACAGTTTTGAACTTGAAAAGTTATTAAACCAATTAGGCTCATTTGGGCAGTCTTGAAATAACAATTATTATTTTAAATTGAATTTGTAAAAATGTTACCCACTTTTTTTCCCTCCCCAATTTCATGGTATCCAATTGTTTTTAGTAGCTACAATCTTGTCGCATCGCTACAACTCCCGTACAGGCTTGGGAGAGACGAAGGTTGAAAGTCATGTGTCCTCCGATACACACCAACCAAGCCGCACTGCTTCTTAAAAACACAGCGCGCATCCAACCCGGAAGTCAGCCGCAGCAATGTGTTGGAGGAGACACCGTGCACCGGGCTACCGTGCACCTGGCAGGCCGGGCGCACTGCGCTAGGCCAATTGTGCATCACCCCACAGACCTCCCGGTCACGGCCGATTACGACAGAGCCTGGGCACGAACCCAGAGTCTCTGATGGCACAGCTGGCGCTGCAGTACAGCGCCCTTAACCACTGCTCCACCCGGGAGGGCCCGAAACAACATTTTGAACAGAAATGCAATGGTTCCTTGGATCAGTCTAAATCATTGCACATACACTGCTGGCATCCAGTGACCAAAATCTAAATTTCAACTGGGCTGGAATAATACATTGTCCTTTCTCTTGCATTTAAAAAAAAAAAGTGTTGTTTTTTTGATTATATTATCTTTTACCAGCTCTAATGTGTTATATTCTACTACATTCCTTTCACATTTCCACAAACTTCAAAGTGTTTGCTTTCAAATGGTATCAAGAATATACATATCCTTGCTTCAGGGCCTGAGCTAAAAAAAAGGGTTGGATCCTATAAGGGCTTGTCGGTAAGGTTTACACTTGTTGTATTCGGCGCATGTGACAAACACAATTTGATTTGATACCCCTTGACTTATTTTTGTCTCACACATCTACACAGAATAATGACAAAGTGAAAGCATGTTTTTAGAAATGTTTGTAAATTCATTGAAAATTAAATACAGAAATATGTAATTTACATACAGTAAGTATTCACAGCCCTAAATCAATACATGTTAGAATCACTTTAGCCACAGATTACAGCTGTGAGTCTTTCTGGGTAAGTCTCTAAGAGCTGTGTAAACCTGGATTGTACAATATTTCCACATTTTCTTGAAAAATTATTCAAACTCAAGTTGATTGTTGATCATTGTTAGACATACATTTTTAAGTCTTGCCATAGATTTTCAAGCTGATTTAAGTCAAAACTGTAGCTAGGCCACTCAGCAACATTCAATGTGATCTTGGTAAGCAACTCCAGTGTATATTTGGCCTTGTGTTTTAGGTCATTGTCCTGTTGAAAGGTGCATTTTTCTCCCAGTGTCTGTTGGTAAGCATACTAAACCAGGTATTCCTCTAAATATAGCCTGTGCTTAGCTCTATACCCATAACATGATGCAACCACCACCCTGCTTGAAAATGATGGTACTCAGTGATGTTGGATTTGCCCCAAAAATAACGCTTTGTATTAAGGCCATAGTTTTTGCAGTTTCACTTTAGTGCCTTATTGCAAGCCGGATGCATGTTTTGGAATAGCTTTTTGTACAAGCTTCCTTTTCACTCAGCCATTTAGGTTAGTATTGTGGACTAACTTCAATGTTCTGACTTGTTAACCACATTTCTACTCCTAAACGTATTTAGGCTTGCCAAAACAACAGTTCAGCTTTTCATTTTTTATTAATTTGTAAAAATGTCTAAAAACATAATTCCACATTGACATTATGGTGTATTGTGTGTAGGCCAGTGACCCAAAATCTAAATGTAATAAATGTTCAATTCAGGCTGTAACACAACAAAATATGAAAAAAAATATTTTTTGAATGCACTGTATTCAATATGTGTTTGAAATTATTATGAAATTATGTTATTTGACCTTGAATCAAAGCCATTGTTTCAGCATCATGCCATCAACCTAAATATAATCAAATCAAATCAAATGTTATTTGTCACATACACATGGTTAGCAGATGTCAATGCGAGTGTAGTGAAATGCTTGAGCTACTAGTTCCGATAATGCAGTAATAACCAACGAGTAATCTAACCTAACAATTTCACAACAACTACCTTATGCACACAAGTGTAAAGGGATGAAGAATATGTACATAAAGATATATGAATGAGTGATGGTACAGAACGGCATAGGCCAGATGCAGTAGATGGTATCGAGTACAGTATATACATATGAGATGAGTAATGTAGGGTATGTAAACATATAAAAGTGGCATTGTTTAAAGTGGCTCGTGATACATGTATTACATAACGATGGCAAGATGCAGTAGATGGTATAGAGTACAGTGTACACATATGAGATGAATAATGTAGGGTATGTAAACATTATATTAAGTGGCATTGTTTAAAGTGGCTAGTGATACATTTTTTACATCAATTTTTCCATTATTAAAGTGGCTGGAGTTGAGTCAGTGTGTTGGCAGCAGCCACTCAATGTTAGTGGTGGTTGTTTAACATTCTAATGGCCTTGAGATAGAAGCTGTTTTTCAGTCTCTCAGTCCCAGCTTTGCTGCACCTGTACTGACCTCGCCTTCTGGATGGTAACGGGGTGACGAGGTGGTGGCTCGGTGGTTGTTGTCCTTGATGATCTTTTTGGTCTTCCTGTGACATCGGGTGGTGTAGGTGTCCTGGAGGGCAGGTAGTTTGCCCCCAGGTGATGCGTTGTGCAGACCTCACTACCCTCTGGAGAGCCTTACGGTTGTGGGCGGAGCAGTTGCCGTACCAGGCGGTGATACAGCCCGACAGGATGCTCTCGATTGTGCATCTGTAAAAGTTTGTGAGTGTTTTTGGTGACTTTGTTTTTGGTGAATTTCTTCAGCCTGATAAAGTCGTGGATTTTCAAAACAAAGTTCACAAGACAGAGCTTTGTGTACATTTGCAACACGGTGAATGCGTTTTCAAAATGTAGTTAGTTTTCCTTCTCAAAACACAAGTGCATTCATCAAGACTATATTTCCCGTTAAAATTGCAAGTAGAATCATCAAAAGAACACGACTGCTTTCAAAAAGTTTAACACAACCGTACTTATCTCTTGAGTTCAAACAGACAAAACAGAAAGTTAGTCTGTCTTTGAAAAATCCCAGTAGATCAATACATTTTTCTTTGCAGTCACTGATGGTCAAAACTGGAAGTACAACGATCCAAAGGTGCAGAAATACTCTCATTTTATGTATATTACACCAAAACAATTTCATACACATCAAATATTAATCCTGAAAAAAAATACATGAAATAAAGAACCACAAATCCTGCAGGATTCATTCATTGGTATCATCACAATCCAATTCCATGTATTCAATATAATGGTTGATTTGCTCATTGTTTTGTAGACTTTACATTGTTGAACAGAAACACTATCCACAATCGAAATGAGGAAAGGTGAATACAATGGAGGAATACAACTAATATGAATGTATAGGCCTCAATACACACCAAAGCAAAGCTCCATAATGGAAGGTCACAATGTTGGAGATGATGACTTAGGAGGAACCCAAAGCTACTTAGAGGTAACCCAACTTCATTCTCTGCATCTCTGTATGTCTGCAATATTGTAAAAAAAAATCATAACATTTAGACAGTCCTCTTTTTTTTTTTTTACCTTTATTTAACTAGGCAAGTCAGTTAAGGAGAAATTCTTATTTTCAATGACAGCCTAGGAACAGTGGGTTAACTGCCTGTTCAGGGGCAGAACGACAGATTTGTACGCAGTCAGCTCGGGGGTTTGAACTTGCAACCTTCCGGTTACTAGTCCAACACTCAAACCACTAGTTTCTACTGACCTGAGCCCTAGGACCATGCCCCAGGACTACCTGACATGATGACTCCTTGCTGTCCCCAGTCCACCTGACCGTGCTGCTGCTCCAGTTTCAACTGTTCTGCCTTATTATCATACGACCATGCTGGTCATTTATGAACATTTGAACATCTTGGCCATGTTCTGTTATAATCTCCACCCGGCACAGCCAGAAGAGGACTGGCCATCCCACATAGCCTGGTTCCTCTCTAGGTTTCTTCCTAGCTTTTGGCCTTTCTAGGGAGTTTTTCCTAGCCACCGTGCTTCTACACCTGCATTGCTTGCTGTTTGGGGTTTTAGGCTGGGTTTCTGTACAGCACTTTGAGATATCAGCTGATGTACGAAGGGCTATATAAATACATTTGATTTGATTTAGGCTACCCTGCCACTAGGCTACCCTGCCGCCCCTAGATCTTTCCATATATTATACAAGGTATGGCACTGATGGCGTGATTTTCAATTGTGTGTGGTGTTTACTGATTGACGGAAACAGTGAACACAATTGCACACATTTCTCTTCTGTTGAAAACAATGTGTTATATTCTGTGAAAAGAACGCTTAACAGTGAATTTTGTATACACTGATGACATTTGTATTTCAAGTTTTGCTAAAGGCGGTCTAAGGTATGCAAGTCAGGTACGAAGGCAAGACAATGATCAGAAGATCTGTAAATGTATTTGAGCATTGGTAATCTAGTAATCTGACCCATGGCTATGGGGGCCTTAGATCCTATGTCTGTATGGGCTGTTTCTACAGGTACTTACTGGTTTTATGTGTGCGTGGGGGATCACGTGTTTTGACGTGTTACACACACAAACTCAGTTTTATGTTGGCTCTGCAGGGTAGTAGGTCGCGGAGTACCTTGAAAGACACAATGACATTTCAGAGAGCGAGAGGTACAGAGGCACACACACACACACACACACACACACACACACACACACACACACACACACACACACACACACACACACACACACACACACACACACACACACACACACACACTACACAGGAGGGAGAGTGGGGCACAAAACGTGACCGCTAGGTCTGACCCTTCGCTCTGTTGTAACTTAATAAGCACTGCTGACACACACGCACACACAAACACTCACACAAACACACTCACCTCTAAGACCACCAGTGCGATGCACTGCGATAGCACACGCTGAAGGCTGTAACAGGCGTGACGGCTGTGCTGTGGTCTCTCACACTCCTCTTGTCTCTCAGATAACACACTGAGTAATGACTCTGTTTATCTAAATAATCTCCTCTAGAGGATAACTGACACTGTGCATTAACACAGACATAACTCTGAGTCAGACACAAATACACACACTTACACTCACCCAAACTATAGTCATCCACAGTCTGTCTGCACCACACACACACACACACACACACACACACACACACACACACACACACACACACACACACACACACACACACACACACACACACACACACACACACACACACACACACACACACACACACACACACACGCACACACACACACACACACGGCTCAGTCTTGTTTGGAGAAGAAACATTAATATGTTTTGTTACTTATTGTATCAATGTCCTTAGGCCTATACCATTTAAGAATCGGGGAGTCTTACAGGAAGAACATTGCAGTGTATTTGTCTACACTGAATATTGAGGAAGAAATCAGAGGTCAGTGTTTCCCCACAAACTGTTTCTAAACGTGCAGTTGATGGTTTTAAAACACCCTCCCGTTGCAGGTGTTGAGAAGACTTGGGTAATGTATCATTCAGCTCCTAATCAATAATAGAGGAGCTGGATTTTGAATCACTATTTATCACTACTGATGACCATTTTCCGCCAGGTTCACACACACACACACACACACACACACACACACACACACACACACACACACACACACACACACACACACACACACACACACACACACACACACACACACACACACACACACACACACACACACACACACACACACACACACACACGTGATGCCATAGGGGTCTCTGAAGAACCATACATGGGATGGTTACTTGACGAACTATACAAAAATCCCCCCAAAATCCCAGAAATGTTTCATCCATCCAGGACCGGCATTGAATAGCCCTGTTGTAGGGTGTTGAGCCTTATTTGCATATTTCCCTTTTGCCTTTTGAGCGAATTTTAGAATTACAAGTACCACCCATGACTGTGTTTGCTAGTGACAGAGAGATGGTTGTTGCATTCATTAATTTAAAGGCATGTGGCCTTCACTATGTGAGATCCTAAGTGAATATGTTGTCATTCAAATTGAGTTATTTAAGGAAATATGTTACATATTTCACAAGTCCTTCATTTTGAGGGACTCATTTTACCATAATACAGTGGGCTGAAACATAACGTTTACAGGCCACATCAGGCCTGTAAATCACATTATGCTGGCTTGCAAAGAGATGTGTAATTCCTATTGAAATCCTGACATTAGTGTTATCCAACTATTTTGTTTTATTCACCTGCAACCTGCATACAGAATGACTGCCAGGGTTGGGAAGATCAAGATATGAGACAACCCTAAACTGGGACAACCATTTCAGTAACTGGTGCAATAAGTCCAAGTAGCAGATAAGAATAGTTTAGAAATATTTATATTTGAGTAGCATAAAATTCATTAATCAATCAATTATCAAAAACATAGATATTGAAACAAACAAAAATCAACCTGCAAAAAAAAGATCATGCTGGGAAATATGATAATGATGGGCTTGGTTTTGGTTCAACTACGGTTATTAACACCAACACGGGTTATTTTATACTACTGACTGTCAGTTTAACTATTTACAGTGTTAATTTAGCTCTTGAATCACCACTTAAAATGATACACTGAAGAATCAACATTAGTTAACGCTGGCCAATTTACTGTGTGCTATGAAAAGGACACATCTCTGCAGGATTCCATGTCATTTCAAGAACCTTTTAGAATTCTGAAGAACCATACACTTAAATCTAAGGTATGTTATAGGGCAAGAGTTCTCCGAGGAACCTTAAGAGCCGAGGAAGTAGCATTTAACCGTTTGTTTCCGTGTACGGTCTCACTGTCCCTCTTACAAATGGCTCGATCTTTCTCCTGATGTCACGCCCTGGTCTTTTTCACCTGTCCTTGTGATTGTCTCCACCCCCTCCAGGTGTCGCTTATTTTCCCCAGTGTATTTATCCCTGTGTTTCCTGTCTCTATGTGCCAGTTCGTCTTGTATGTTTGTCAAGTCAACCAGCGTGTTTTGTCCCATACTCCTTTCTCTCTACTCTTCTCTTTGCTAGTCCTCCCAGTTTTGACCCTTGCCTGTTTTTTGGACTCCATTCCCGCCTGCCTGACCATTCTGCCTGCCCTGACCTTCGGTACCTAGTGGACTGTGAACTGGTTTTGACCTTTTGCCTGTACACGACCATTCTCTTGCCGACCCCTTTTTTGGATGAATAAACATCTAAGACTCCAACCATCTGCCTCCTGTGTCTGCATCTGGGTCTCTTCTTGTGCCCTTATACTTGAGGTCAATAACCTTGTTTTCGGGAGAGCTGGTGAATAAAAATGAGAAACCCACCTTTCCTTCTACTTTGCCTTCAACAGATTGGTACAAAACATGACCTCTTTGTGTATATAGTGTCATTTTGGGAGGCATTTCTATGGTGCTGAGCCATTGTGGGTACAGTATCTGTAGGCAATATGAGTAGAAATAGAATGCTGCTGTATCTATATATCTTCATGTTGTCTCTGGCCTTCAGTGATCCTCTGGGAGGCTCTGTTTTCCCATGTTTCAACAGCTTCTGAAACACATACACACACATACACACAAACATACTGAAAATGGGCTCGGCCCACAACAGATCAAACACACAGATGGACAAAGGGAGAAAGGCGAGCCGAGCCGTCTAGACTTCAGCACGGTAACAGATCTGACCACTGAGGCTGGACTGAGCAGGCCTCGGGTTCTCTGTGCTCAGAGGAAACTGACCCCTATTAACCCCTGACCCTCAACACTAATCCTCAACATGGTCTGTTCATTTCAAAGAGTGTGTGTTTGGATTGAGCTTTTAATTGCGATTTCGAATGCATCTAGATGTGCCTTTCCTAAATGTGTAAGCCGCAAACAGGCATGACAGATGTAGGATGTACCTGCGCAGTGGTTCCACTATACATGCCATTGTAATGACCATTTAACTCCATAATATCAGTGAAACAACAAAGTGGGATCATAATCTTTTAGGTTATCATACTTCCGCTGATCTCCATCCAGGCTGACGAGAAGTATGTGTGTATGTGTAGCAGTAGCCTACCTCATGCCCAAAAGCCCCTAATGTCATTTGTGGTTCCCCTTTTTGGTCATCTAAATGTATCTGACTTATACACAAAATGAAGTCCTATTCGCAAAATGAAACCAAGTAGAGATATTACAGAAAATGTGACTGTGGTTGGGATGCAAGAGTCTGTTTTACCGTGACGACCTTGAGATGCTTGTCTGTTGTTTCATTGGGAAAATGTCTGTTTTCTGCCTTGGAATTTGGACTCTATCCAGATCTCACACGCCTCAGTGTTAACCCTTTAAGCCTCCCTTGCTGATACTGTCACGTTATAATAGTCATGAGAATCCGTGTCCTCATGACCCACCGCTTATGGCGGCTGGGAACGTTCGTCCTGCTTGTGTATCTGGAACAGGTGCAGGATTTGGGAATCAATCCCTGCAGTTTCTTTAGTGTTCGAACTGGGAATTAGGAGGTTGGTGTTTTCATCACAAGCCAGGAAAACCTGTGATCTGCTGAGAAAAAAAAGGGAAAAAAGGAAAAGAGAGAAGAGTCAGTGTCTCCGTCCCGTCAGGCTGAATATCCATCAAGTCATTTGATCAACGGCAGCCAGTAGAAATGCAGTTCCCACCTAGTGTGACTGGCAGCATCATACACTAAATGATCAACTATTGTCACGTAAATCGTCAGCTAAATCCACAATACCACCATCTACCAGGCACAGAGGGAGAGAAAGAAAGAGACTAGCCCTTCCTCACGTGCACACATTTCTCTCCCCAGAACTCCTGTCACTCCAGTTTAAGATGTTGCCCTATTTGATGGAGCAATGGTTAAAGGTCGTTCCGTAGAGATTCCGATGGTAACGATGCCATCAGAACGCCCATCAGAGCGCCACCTTGGGAACACTGCAGCGGAAGGTGGGGAACATGGAGAAGGCAACACATGGAGAACACTCAAGTCACACGGAAAACATATGTAACTTACACGCAAGCAACACATTTGAAATGGATATTTGCAGCATGGAGAGGACATGATAGAAGATACACTATCACTATTTAGAATGTACCAGTGCGGTACAGTGTCTTGTTTATGGTTGCAGTGAGAATACGGGTGAATATACAAAAAGTGTTTTTAGAGCTAGATTAAGGCATTTTGGCTGTAACGGACAGTATGCTGCTGTATTCTGATGCCTTGGGAGTCAACCTCACTTGGGATTTAAACTGACAACCTCCCAGTTGCCAGCAACCTGACTTTCCTGCTGCACCACCGTGTCTGTGAGTATGATACGGATTGTTAAACGATTAGAACCAATAGACATTTTGTCCTTTGTCCCTATGGGGAATCCTTTTCGGTGCCACATAGAACCATTCACTTTTTTTAGAGCCCTCTAACAAGGAACCCTGTTTAGTTTTTTTGTCCCTGTGGAGTAACCCAATTGGATTCTTTGTAAAAAAAACTCTCATGAAGATCCCTTTGGTTGCAGGATACTGTAAACTGTCCCTATGGGTGAACCCTTTTGGGTGCCATTCTGAACCCTTTGATTTGTACCAGTGGGGAAGAGCTGTTCAATTCTGGACCAGGAGGGCTGAAACACGTTTTCATGCTCTCCTTCCAACCAGAGACAAATTCAGACCTGGGACACCAGGTGAGTGCAATTAACTACCAGGTAGATAAACCCCCAGAAATGTTTCAGGCCTCCAGGACTGGAATTGAACAGCCCTGGTGTAGGGGAACCCTTTTCAGTTACATTAAAAACCCTCTCATGAAGAACCCTCTGATTCCAGGTAGAACCAATGACAGGTTCTACAGTTAAACTTATAGGATACTTCAGATGCGCTTATGGCACACACTATTAGGTACTTATATGGCACTGGTTGGTACTTTTAAGGATACATGTGCGCAAAATCTAGTATAATGGAAAATACATTCTAACCAATATATTCAATGTTTCGTACAATCGTTGCTGCACTTTGAAATATAGGTGGGGCAATGTGCTAGCGGGGGCTCATTAGCATATTTGGGGGCATGGTCTAAAATGTTGTATTTGTGCCGACCGTTAGTGTAAGTTTTGTACCAGTTTAAACAAGTGGGTTTATCATTATGTGGATGAAGGTTCAGTTCTTAATTTGTTCACTCCCAGTTCTACAATCTTTGTAAGAGCTTGTGACAATCGAGAGCGACACTGTTATTAAGAGGTTACTTTGCTTTTTCAAGTAACTTAATGGCAGTTGGTTACCAGAAAGTTCATGCTTATTTTTCAATAATTTACTGTCAGCTTGCTGCTAGTAGTTATTGTAAAATTCTCAGTAACAATGTGGCTGATCTCTGTCACGCTCACTGACCTTATGATGTGGTCAGGAGGTCAGTTGGCTGTCAACCAAAATGTTGAGGCCAGGTTAGGCTAAGTCCCAAAGTGTACAGCCATGGATTGCATGCTGCAAACCATGCACCGATGGGCTGTGCTGTCTCAGCGCTCGGGTACGCCACCAAAGCTCCGCCCCTGTGCATTCTTTTCGAAGAAGCTCAGCCCGGCGGAGTGAAACTATGATGTGGGGGACTGGGAGTTGTTGGCTGTTGTCAAAGGCTCTGAAAGCGTGGAGACATTGGCTTGAGGGTGCCAGACACCCTTGGAGGGCGTTTATGGTCTCGTTCAGCCTTACCTCAGGTTTTCACCCCGAGAGCAACGGGCAGGTGGAAAGAGTCAACCAGGAAGTGGGTAGATTTCTGCAGTCCTATTGCCAGGACCGGCCGGGGGAGTGGGCAGTGTTTCTCCCCTGGGTAGAGATGGCTCAAAACTCTGCCACTCCTCCACTAACCTGTCCTGCGGTGGATGAATGGTTTCGGCACTCGGAGAAGACATGGGGCGCTGCCCATGTACGTCTGCAAAGGGCCATCAGGCGGCAGAAGATGAGTGCCGACCGCCACCGCAGTGAGGCCCCGGTGTATGCACCGGGGGATCGGGTCTGGCTCTCGACCCGAAACCTGCCCCTTCACCTGCCCTGCCGGAAGCTGGGTCCGTGGTTTGTGGGGCCATTCAAAGTCCTGAGGAGACTGAACGAGGTTTGCTATAGGTTACAGCTCCCCCTGATTACCGTATTAACCCCTCGTTCCATGTGTCTCTCCTCAGGCCAGTGGTAGCTGGTCCGCTCCAGCAGTCTGAGGTGCGGGAGGTTCCTCCGCCCCCTCTGGCCATCGAGGGGGCCCTGGCGTATACAATGCAAGCCATCATGGACTCAAGACGTCGGGCGAGAGGCCTTCAGTACCTCGTGAAGTGGGAGGGGTACGGCCCGGAGGAGAGATGCTGGGTACCGGTGGGGGACATCCTGGACCCCTCGTTACTCCAGGAATTTCACAGACTCCATCCGGATCGCCCTGCGTCTCGTCCCCCGGGTCGTCCCCGAGGCCGGTGTCGGCACGCTGCTGGAGCCGCGCGTCAAGGGGGGGGGTACTGTCACGACTTCCACCGAAGTTGTTCCCTCTCCTTGTCCCGGGCGGCCTTCGGCGGTCGACGTCACCGGCTTTCTAGCTGCCACCGATCCATGTTTCATTTTTCCTTTTGTTTTGTCTGTTTACACACCTGGTTCCCATCTCATAATTATGTTCCTTATTTAACCCTCTGGTTTTCCTTTCCGTGTTGTGCGTGATTGTCTTTCGTGTGTTGGAGTTCTATCCTGTTTTGTCCTTGTTTGTTACATTCTTGGATTGAGTAAATACAGTGTTTTATTTACTCTTACCTGTGTCCTGCGCCTGACTCCTGCGCTATCTTCTAGATAGACTCTGACAGCATCAGATTGCTATTAGTGTTGTTGTGACTGATACAGACTTGTGGGGTGGGGCTGGGCAGGTGTCCCAGACCGCTCAGTCAGGATTAAAGATACACAGTGTAGTAGCAGACGGCAACCCTAATTACTTCCGTGTGTGTGTGTGTGTGTGTGTGTGTGTGTGTGTGTGGTGCACGTGTGTTGATTATGTTAATCAAACCTAGATCATAGTTTGATAATTCCAGGTGTTGCCTGCCCTGTTCCCTAACTTTGTTCATAGTTTTGTATCAGTCAGCAAAAACATAACCAGCTGGCATAAAATCTATGCTCATATGTATAGCATTCTGACCATTTACCATTTAAAAACACTCTTTCCTAATGATTCCAACCCTGTTCTTTCTTCCTGTCTTTACCCATCTCTCACTAGCCTCCTCTTCCCCCATCACTGTGCATGCACGCACACACACACACACACACACACACACACACACACACACACACACACACACACACACACACACACACACACACACACACACACACACACACACACACACACACACACACACACACACACACACACATTCCACTGAACTCACAGTGAACTCTGCTGCTGTGTATAAGTACAGCTCTGGAGCCAATCGAAGCGTGGCTGGAGGGCACCATCGCCTCTCCCATTAGGATAATAGGAATCCCTCTCTGGCTCATAATCCACAGAGATGGAGAGAGTGAGTGAGAGAGAGAGAGAGAGAGAGAGAGAGAGAGAGAGAGAGAGAGAGAGAGAGAGAGAGAGAGAGAGAGAGAGAGAGAGAGAGAGAGAGAGAGAGAGAGAGAGAGAGAGAGAGAGATAGTGAGTGAGTGAGTGAGTGAGTGAGTGAGTGAGTGAGTGAGTGAGTGAGTGAGTGAGTGAGGGATGGATGGGGGTGCGGAGGGAGGAAGGTAGGGACAGGTACAGTGTGAAAAATTGGGAGAGAAAGATAGGTCTAAATCTATGCAGCATGCAAACACTACTCAGGTGTGCAGTGGGGCAATATACTGAGTGACATCGGGAAGTGAACACAGCTGTGGTGTGGTGCAGGCTGTAGACATCTACAGAGCGCGTGTGTGTGCGCACGCGCGTGCGTGTCCATGCAGGCTGTAGACATTCACAACGTGTGTGTGCACGTGGGGGTGTGCTTGGGAGGATGTTAATTTCCAGCATAGGGAAGTGCCCTCAGCATCCCAGCGTGATTTAAATTAAAACTCAATTGGCCTTCAAATTTGTCCAGACCCCTAAAGTCCCCACCGGTGAGAGGGAGATGGCTGCAGGAGCACAGCAGCCTGTAATCACACAGCTGAAATTGAATCTGACCATAGAAGACAATGGACAACAGACCGTCTGAACGACTGACCATTACACAGATGACATTCTCTCAGATGAATACTCCCTTTACTCAGTGGAGACACTGGAGGTGTGCCTGGGTGAGCGTGTGTGCGCGCGCGTGTGTGTGTGTGTGTGTATGCGTGCATGTGATCAACTCCATTGATGTGTATGTGATGTGTATCTTAAATAGAAAAATTCAATATGTGTGTTCTGCCATAGGGTACATCTGTCTGTGTGAGTATTTCTGCTACAGAACGTGTGTATCTGTCTGTGTGAGTATTTCTGATACAGTATGTGTGTATCTGTCTGTGTGAGTGTTTCCGCAGCAGTATGTGTGTGTATCTGTCTGTGTGAATGTTTCCGCTACAGTATGTGTATGTGACTGGCCTGTTAGCAGTAGCGATCCGTATTGGCCCGGTCTTAATTTCTCGCATGTCTGCCTACGTTGTGAGGGATGGTAGCGCTGGGTGGGAAATGGGAGGCAGAGAGGCTATCACCCTCCTGCTGGCTCTGTGGATCCATTTCATCTCCAGATAATTACCACACAAACTATTTACTCCTACACCAAACTTCACCACTAGGACATCCGATACACAACACCCACACAGACAGGAAACACAAAACATCTATCTACTGTGTATTAATAGTTCAAACTTAAAGACTCATAATAACTGATATATAGTGGGAGTGGTGCAGTTGACCCTGACATGCACTTGCGGTGCCCTCTAGGGCCTAGGTAGCAAGGGGCACTACAGAGGGACACAGAGCTCTAGTCCAAGCCATACTCTCACTGAATGCTACCAGTATTTTAATTCCTACCTTTTCACAATTTTTCACAAAATGTTATGGTTCTACACTCTAACAAGTCCTCCCTTTATATATCTGTACTATTTACATATGTACACATCGTAACGCCCCTTCCCTATCTTCTCTCGACTAAAACACCCCTCCCCCTTCTCCCGTTCCCCCTCTTCTCCCTCCATGGCAGATGCACAGGGCCTGAGGCAGCTCTTCAGACTACTGTTTGTTACCGTTTCATTCTCTTTCCCCCCACGGCAGAAATGAGCTGCCATGCTAAACCCTGTCAACTGTGACAGCCACTCTCAACAGTGAGACTCAGTCCATACAGTATATCCATATCACACACTCCACTGTCTGAGCCTCTAATGTTTGTCCCTCCGCTGTCACTGCTAAACACGTTTGTTTTTTCACCTGGATATCTCAATTTTCTGCCTAAATTATAGCAAACAATTACAAATGCAACATGCAACAATTTTGAAGATTTTACTGAGTTACATTTCATAGAAGGAAATCAGTCAATTGAAATGAGTTCATTAGGAACCTAATCTGACTAGGAATACAGATATGCAACTGTTGGTGGATCAGAAAACCAGTCCGTATCTGGTGTGACCACCATTTTACTCTCCTTTCCATAGTTGATCAGGCTGTTGATTGTGGCATGTGGAATGTTGTCCCACTCCTCTTCAATTGTTGCTGGATATTGGCAGGAAATAGCACGCGCTTTTGTACACATCGATGCAGAGCCTCCAAAAACATGCTTGAGGGGTGACATGTCTGGTGACATGTCTGGTGACATGTCTGGTGAGTATGCAGGCCATGGAAGAACTGGGACATTTTCAGCTTCCAGGAATTGTGTACAGATCCTTGCGATGTGGGGTTGTGCGTTATCACGTTGAAACACGAGGTGATGGGGGCGGATGAATGGCGTGACAGTGTACCTCAGGATCTCGTCACGGTGTCTCTGTACATTCAAATTGCCATCCGTAAAATGCAATTATGTTTGTTGTCCGTAGCATATGCCTGCCCAATACCATAACCCCACCTCCACCATTGGGCACTTTGTTCACAATGTTTGGAGAAATGAACATTTAATTATCTGGCAGCAGCTCTGGTGGACATTCCTGCAGTCAGCATGCCAATTGCACGCTCCCCTCAATACTTGAGTCATCTGTGGCATTGTGTGTGTGTGTGACAAAACTGCACATTTTAGAAGGGCCTTTCATTGTCCCCAGCACAAAGTGCACCTGTGTAATGATCATGCTGTTTAATCAGCTTCTTGATATGCCACACCTGTCAGGTGGATGGATTATCTTGGCAAAGGATAGATGCGCACTAACAGCGATGTAAACAAATTTGTGCTCAAAATGTGAGAGAAATAGGCATTTTCAGCATATGGAAAATGTCTGGGATCTTTCATTTCAGCTCATGAAACATGGAACTAACACTTTACATCTTGCACTTATATTTTTTGTTCAGTGTATTTTTGTAGAATTAATAGGCTACAAATGATTTCTGCGAACTGTTACAAAAGGGTTGCAGACAAACTGTTTGTTTTTCACCAGTTGTTAAGACCGGCACCCCTACCAGTACATACTAGTGGGTTGTGAGTGGTTGGTCTCAAACGTGTTACAAGCTAGCACATGGCTAACACAACACTAAGGTATTTATCATTTATCTTACCAGTGTTACATGCTACCATACTGCTAATGTGTACATCATCAATCACTCCAGAGCTATGCTAGCACTTGGCTAATGTATTTATCATTAATCTTATCAGGGCTGTCTTTCCACCTCATTTCAGAGCTCCGCCATGATTTCTAGCACTAATTTGATGGTAATGAACCCATCAACACATAGTGCTTGATGAATATAGTGAGAAATGGCCTTCTGCTATGTTTTGGACAAGCCGCATCTGATCTCATTAGATGATCTCTAGCCTTCACTCTGTTTACATGCATGTTAACCCGTATGTAGGTCGGTCAAACTACGGTAGGGTGTTTTAAATAGGTTGTCAATGAAAATGCCTTGAACTCTTGCATATATACCGTCTACCTTAGCAGGTTTTACGGCACTGAATAAGTTTGGGTTGTTTTCTCGTTGAACATGTGGCATTAGTTGTTCCTGCTTTTACCTTTTATGCTGTCCACGTCCATTAAACCATACTTTTATCAAAGCCAGCATATTTGGAATTACATTCAGACAATTACGACAGGTGGTCAATATCTCCTGATGAGTCATTGGGGACATCGCCCGCCCTACACATCAGTCAGCACCTCCTCTCGTATGTGGTATATCTCTGTGGTGACTGATACTTACAGACTGCCTCCTGTGTATACAGAAATTGAAAAAAATACATTTAAATATATTTGGCATATACGGTGCATTCAGAAAGTATTCATACCCCTTGACCTTTTCCACATTTTGTTACGTTACCGCTTTATTCTAAAATGTATTAAATATACTTTTCCCCTCATCAATTGACACACAATACCCCCAAACCATAAGACTCCTGAACATCTGGTCAAATGGCTACCCAGATTATTGACATTGCCTGCCCCCCCCCTCTCTCTCCACACCACTGCCACTCTCTGTTGTCATCTCTGCGTAGTCACTTTAATTACCTCTACCTACATGTACATATTACCTTAACTAACCGGTGCCCCCACACATTGACTCTGTACTGGCACCCCCCTGTATATATTATTATTTTTCTTACTGCTACTCTTTAATTACTTGTTACTTTTATCTCTTATTCTTATCCATATTTTTTTAACTGCACTGTCAGTTAGGGGCTTGTAAGAAAGCATTTCACTGTAAGGTCTACTTGTAAGAAAGCATTTCACTGTAAGGTCTACTTGTAAGAAAGCATTTCACTGGAAGGTCTACTTGTAAGAAAGCATTTCACTGTAAGGTCTACTTGTAAAAAAACATTTCACTGGAAGGTCTACTTGTAAAAAAGCATTTCACTGTAAGGTCTACTTGTAAGAAAGCATTTCACTGGAAGGTCTACTTGTAAGAAAGCATTTCACTGGAAGGTCTACTTGTAAGAAAGCATTTCACTGGAAGGTCTACTTGTAAGAAAGCATTTCACTGGAAGGTCTACTTGTAAGAAAGCATTTCACTGGAAGGTCTACTTGTAAGAAAGCATTTCACTGGAAGGTCTACTTGTAAGAAAGCATTTCACTGGAAGGTCTACTTGTAAGAAAGCATTTCACTGGAAGGTCTACACCGGTTTTATTCGGCGCATGTGACTCATCAAATTTGATTTGATTTGATTGATTTGAATGAAAAAGTGAAAACAGATTATTACAAATTTTAGCAAATCTATAAAAAATACACATTGAAATACCTTATTTACATAAGTATTCAGACCCTTTGCTATGAGACTCGAAATTGAGCTCAGGTCCACCCTGTTTCCATTGATCATCCTTGAGATGTTTCTAGAACTTGACTGGAGTCCACCTATGACAAATTCAATTGATTGGACATGATTTGGAAAGGCAAACACCCAAGGTCCCCAAGAACACAGTGGCCTCCATCATCCTTAAATGGAAGAAGTTTGGAACCACCAAGACTCTTCCTAGAGCTGGCCGCCCAGCTAAACTGAGCAATTGGGGGAGAAAGGCCTTGGTCAGGGATTAGATATTGCTTCACTGTCGGAACTAGAAACACAAGCATTTCGCTACACTCACAATACCATCTCCTAACCATGTGTATGTGAGCAATAACATTTGATTTGATTTGTCATGCTGACAGAGCTTAAGAG